>NW_015542896.1:136011-147783 GCF_001515605.1 Sinocyclocheilus anshuiensis
ACCGATACCCGATCCGAGAAAAATGGCACTATCGGAGCCGATACCCGATATGAATATCGGATCGGCGCATCCCTATTTTAAAGTCGACATAAAATTGACCCTGTTGAATTTCGTAATACACATTCATTTTCTTACTCTGAAAGATCAATCAGTGCATTCATGAACAGTGTACATTATTCCAAAAGAATAATTCGCTCCACCTTTGTAACAGCTCTTCTTTTGGGCGACATCAACAAGCCCTCTAATTTTTTAACCCTTCACTTTTTCACTATCTAGTTCCCAATAGATAAGATGAAGATCCCACCCAACATTTTTTTTTTGTTAAATATCCAGTTTCTCTCAGTTATATGTCACATTATATAAGTAGAATTATGGTTATGAATGCCATTTCAGATTGACACTCAGTTTTGCTAGCATTTTTAACACAAAGTTGTATCCAAGTAATATGTATAGAATTAATCATTGACTAGCAACCTAAGCTGCCTGTTTGTAAAGGGTACAAACCAATCTGAAGAATGTTTTCTCCCAGGCCCTGCTAACAGAATGTGTGTTTGTTGTACTACAGGCAGCAGGCCCAGTTGCCCTTGTCCCCAGCGGGCGTTGTGTACTCAGGCGCGCTCTCTATGGCAGGAATGCACTCGAGCCTGTCTAGTAGCCCCGAACCAGTCCCACCCACCAGCCAGCCGTCTTACCTCACACGCAAAGGGGAGGAGCCTCGTGTGAAGAAGGGGGAGCTCCGAATGGACGACGGCAATGGTGACGCATACGATGACTTCGACTTCGAAGATGATGACGGGGACTATGGCAGTGACAGCGAGAATCACATCACTCAGTAAACCTGCCAATCACAGCCATCTCACCAGTCATCTGGCATCTCACGCAAGCAAACTTCATTCTGCCCCCATACACCGTCCAATCAGGACTCCTCCAGAGCCAAGCCCAATATCCACAGCAAAGCACAGGACCTGTCAATCAAAGTGACTGTTACATCAAAAGGAGATTCTTGTAAAGGAAGTGTAACACTTGCCTTGTCTCCCGCTGAGCGAACGTACCACGGCAAGTTCACATTAAATCACGAATAAGCTACGACGGCATAGGAAAAATGACCCTTAACCGGTTTGTTATTGCGACATTTATTACTAAGGACCAGTCATAGACACTTTAAAATGGTGGACCTGTTTGTTTCTAAAGAGACACTTTTAAACAGCTTTTTTCTTGGTTCTATAAAATTCTCACTCAGGTACACAGTGCCAACAAGTGGCTTGTGAATGTGATTTTGTTGTTTTTGTGCTACAGTTTTAATAGAGAAAAAAGACGTTTATTTTCCTCTTCACCCTAAATCACCTGACGGGAGTAAAACGACAAACATTTTGCTCTTCAGTGTGCTATTAGCTGAATCTCTTTCTATCATCTTCACGCTCATGTCCTCTCACTCAAAGATGTCTTTTTTGTTGGACGAAAGGATGGAAGGGAAGATTCCTTCACTCAGGAGTTCGGACACCGCTGGATGACAGACAATCCCTCCTTCCTCACATCTTTTCCTCTTTACACGCTTTTACTGTTCCTTTCTCCTCCTCTTCTGTGGGAGCTTTGGATGTTGACGTCTCTCTCAGGTGTGGAGACCAACTTTACGAGATAGCACAAACTTTGTGTTTGGTGAACAGCTGGCATGGCGATGGTTATCGTGGAGAGTGAAGCCTCAAGCAGAATTATTGTACGCGTGCATATTTCTTTATGTTTGAGTGTGTGGATGAATGCGCCTTTTGCTAGGCTTTAAGTTAATTTTTATTTCATGTAGACGGTTGATGTGCTGGTCATGTGAACATTTACGAAAGAAAAAAAACAGTAATATTCAATACGTACGATTCATGCTAGCAGCCAGATCCTTGCAAAAGCAAGCCAAACATTTTTAATAATAACACTGCATTTATCATTCCTTTTATGCATCTTTTTCATCTGATCATTTGTTTGTTTATTTCTTAATTTGTCCTTTTTTCATCCTTTAATTTTTTCCCGTCATTCTTATTGTCTCCCTGAACAACCTGTTTTTGTCATCGCTGGGTGCAGGGAACATTGCACCTCATTCTGAAAAGAGGAGGCGTGGAGAAAAAAGCTCTCTAGATAAGAGTCTGTGCTTGAATGGCATATTGAAGGAGGAGAATAGAGTTCCCACAAGCCCCAGTGCTCAGCACTCTGTTTTCAAAGGACAGCTCTGAGAGAAACCAGGGATCTCCGTACAAGACAAGCACGAGGGTGCGTTTCAATCAGTGCCCCTTAATATATCTCACATCTCTACTCCTCCGCAGGGGTTTGTGTTCTGTCTCTCTCTTCTTTATTTCCCACACTTTTTTCCATCTATCACTTGGTTTATCAGCGAAGAGGAGTCTCTGAGCCGTGCCATCAGTCATCCGCTCTCTGTGTGGCTCTGACTGACCCACTCCATCTTACTGCACCTGTCTGGCTGCTGTTGGCACGGCGACGGTGTTTGATTGACGGCTGCCCTAACTGTAACTACTCTGCCAGCCTCCCTCTGGCCTGGTGTGGGCATAAGCTGGGCCGCTGGATGAGAGAGACACACAAGCTGTTAGGTGAACAGCAGCTAGACTCCAGCCATTAATGTTTTTTTTTTTTCCCCTTTACATCTACACAAAGGCCGTCCACTCAAAACACATATCAAATTATATATTCAGAATGCACACATATAACTAAAAACATATTTGAATTTTCTGGCCTACTTGAGATTTTTTATGACGATAAATGTTAGATTTGTTCTGATGATAAAAGGTACTCTGACGCCTGTAGCACTAGCAAAGTGATGACCAAACGCATTTTGCGTGTTCGTCTTTGTCTAGTTTATTCGGTTCGATGAGTTCCTGTCCCGTCTGTTGTTTGTATTTGTGTTTTGCCTCCATGTCAACGTCACTCTGCTGTCGAGGTTGGGAGGAGACATTTCAGACTGCGTGTTAATGTTTTAGTTTGTATTTGCAAATACTGTATTTTATTTTCATTAAAACTGCCTCGTGTAATAATATTATTAACAATAATTATAAGAATAGGCAGCATTTCCTAAGTTTAGTAAGTTATGTACAGTATAATTTATTATTTTCCTCCAGTTGGATTTTTTTTTATGATCGTATGGAAACTGCGCTTGATAAAGCATTATATTTAGCTGGGTAGGTATTTAGATCTAATTATTATGTTCAATATTGTTGTTGTTTTTTTTCTTGTTTTTTTGTCGAGTTAATCCTGTTCTGATGCTGGTATATCTCTGAGAAAGTGGTCACGGTGAACTGCTGATATGAAGGAAAAGAGACATTTCTCTTTTTTTCATTTTCTTTTTCTCCTCCGTGCATCGTTCATGAACTCCAAACACATTTCTTAAAGCACTAGGACTCTGGACACTCGGAGACAAACATAAGAAGAACATGATATTTTTATTTGTAATGGTTTATGTATAATGTGAAGTTTCCTATCTGTTAATTCTCCTTTTCTTTTACTGAAGATAAAGAAAACAGCTATATTATACCCCAATTGTTATTGAACAGAAAGAGCGTGGATCTTGTTTACTGATATCTGTCATCCTCTCTCTTACGTTTCATTGGAACATCACTGGTTTAGACGAATGCATTGGTTTACCTATTGTGTCAAATTAGAGTACAGTTATAGTACACAACACCTAAACCTTAAAAGGATAGTTCACCCCAAAAATTAAACTGACAAAACCTATATGACTTACTTTCTTCTGTAGAACACCAATGGAGACATTTAGCAGATGATCCAAGCTGCTCTGTTTCCAACAATAAGAGTGGATGGGGACCAGGGCCTCTGAAAAGAAAGAAAAAAAAAAGCATCATAAAAGAGATCCATACAGCTGTGCTATATTCCTAAGTCCTCTGAAGCCATATGATAGCTTTGTGAGGGAAACAAGTCGTTATTCACTGAAAATCTTGCTTGAGCACTATGGTCACCATTCGCTTTCATTATGTGCAAAAGAGCAGCGTGGACATTATGCTAAACATCTTCTGTGCTTCACAGAAGAAAAAAAAGTGAAATGGGTTTTGAAAGATAGCGGCTGGTAAACAATTCCTTTTAATCAGAAGACATGAACTTTCTGAGTTGATCAAACTGTCTGATTCCAGTGAAGCTCCACTGAATGGCCATATTAGATGTTTTTATCTCCAGAATTGTTTTAGCTCCACACTGTCTCCCTCTGTCAATCAAGCTCACAGTAGTGACATCACAATCACACCTTGTCTGATAACGAAAGTCACAATCACAGAATAGCCACCATCTGATGTGACCATGCTTTCACATGTAGTAATTCCCACAATCATAACAATTGATAGGAACACGTATGCTGGAGGGAGGACTGGCTCGTTTAACATACAAGGTTCTGTCAACTAATTATCTGTCGGCATGGTAACCTCTTGGTCTTTAGAACACATACTCTGATGATGATGGCCTGTATTATGAACAATAATTGATAAGACAATCAAAGTCATGTGTGGAGCTCAAAACAATGTTAAATGACATCAAACAAAAAGTACTTAGAAACTTATCTTACCATCTCAACTTGAAAATCAAGAAAGATAATTATGTAAATATAGCATAGAGTTATAGATTTATATTTTGTTCATAATACAGTGTAATATAAGTTGTATATTTCTTTCTTTTATTGATGTTATTCATGCCACAATAAAAGCACGAGTTACTGTACTCTTATGGAGAAAGAAAAAAAAAAAGCAAGCCGTGGGTTACCACCATCTGTTCTAAGTTGACGTTTTTCAGTATTACTGCCAGTCAAGGCTCAAATAAAAACAGCAACGTGTTCTGTATCTCTACTGTGTGTCTGTGGCTCCTTTTTCTGCCCTACTGCAACTCACCAACTCCATAATTAAAGCAGTCCAGAACTGCCAAAAAGCAGCACACTGCAAACTAAATACTATCTGTCTACTGTTATGTGCCAACACAAGAAGCAATTAGAAGATTTTTAGGCCAAACCAAGGGAATTCCCACTGCTGAACGTCACTGTATGTGTCTGGAATGATGTACGTCACGCCGGACAGTAGGACACCTGCTGAGGTTACAAATATTTGTAGAAGAATATTCATGAATTACACAGTATTGTTAACAAATCTTAAAGGTTTGTCTTGATCACTCGCCCTCATGTAGGTGGTCGAAGATGTTTTAACATTAGAAAATACTTTCAAACCAGAGTTTCTACCACTTTTAATACCACTTTTATGTGCACATGGTATGTCTGGATTAGATTTTTAGTCAAAATAACAAGGCTCTGGTGCTGCCCTCAAAGGAGTATAGCAGTAGGATTACAGAAGTAAAAATCTCGTTCATTTTCGAAGAAAAAAAATATGTATATATATATATACACACTGCATATACATTTGTATTTACAATACAATACAGTAATACAATTGTATCTGCTTTTGTATATTAAAAAGTGAAGTAATACATTACCCACAATCCTTAAGCCAGCTCTAACAAAGTAGTTGCTATGGAAATGGTAGCAAGCACTGAGAATGGCATGATCAAGTCTCCCTTACATTTTTGTACATACTTGAATATTGTCCAATAAACTTTCATGTTAATTTTAAACTTTTAAATTTGATATTGTACACTTTGTTGTTTATATAGTTCACTCCATTATAAAAAGGACACAGTCATGTACTTTTGTCTTTTGTCCAATTTTCAAATACTTTTTTAAAGGGGTCATATGATGCAATTTCAATTTTTCCTTTCTCTTTGGAGTGTTACAAGCTCTTGGTGCATAAAGAAGATCTGTAAAGTTGCAAAGACTAAAGTCTCAAATCCAAAGAGATATTCTTTACTTCGTCGAATCCGCCAGCCGTGCCGTTCTCAAGCCCGCACGACACCGCTCACTCAAGCCCCCAGCCTCCGCTCACTCTAGCCCACCATGTGTGACGCTGTGTGTTTCGTTGTGAAAGCGAAACTACTTTGTTTGGCCTTCCAAAAGAGGACGATATCCGCTTCGTCATGCCACCTCGCTTTTCAGACCAATGAGCTTTGTAAAAATCGCAGCGTTTCAGAAACAATAATGTTACAGTATGTGGAAAATAATGTGTTTTTTTAACCTTAAACCGCATAAACACATTTCATTACACCAAATACACAAAATAATGTTCTTTTTAGCAACATCATATGACCCCTTTAATGTTTCAAATCAAGGCTTATTATGTTGTGACTGTTTGACTTAGTTTCAAGGCTTATAAAGTTTGTCTGAAATGTCTGAAATGCCTGTGGAGAAAATAAATAAAATACTCCAGAAACCAAGGCTGCCTAAAAAGACACACCTAACTTGGTAGCAGTGATTTTTCCACCAATCAGAAGGCCAGATGTGGAGAGCACAATGGATCACATCCAATCAAACGGCTGATCTAATTAAACACAACAAGTATGGTGGAATGGAAACAACCGAAAGAAAAATAAAGGTAAGGTTATCTTTTGAAAATCACAAGCTTTACATAATGAAATGTGATAGTTGTGTTAATGTCAATGCTTTTGTAAAAGCTGCTGGGTTCAGTGCTCTTGTCTTTTCTGGCCCTGTAATGTGTTTCCTCTCCTGTGGGTTTGCGCTGCTGTCTTGAGTGTTTGTCTGAGAGGGAGTCAAGTACTCCAAATTTCCGTTTAAACGCAGTGGAAAGTGGGCTGGAAAATTGAGTCTTTAAGTCTTTAAGTGAAGTAGCATAGCTCAAGGCACTGTAAATATTTGATTTTTTGCCTGTAGCTAATACTGAATAGAGTGTTTTGTAAGAGCGTGTTTGTGCATTTCTGCTCAGTCTGAGGCTAAGTACAGAAAAGAAACATCTGATTCCTCGAATTATCTTTCCTGCTGTCTGTATTGCTGTCTCTGCTGAGTGTCGAATGAAAAAAGGGGGGCAAGATGTTTTCACGAGGCAACAGCATCATCTGAGGGAAGCAATTAGCATAATTCAGAGTGTGTATTTACAGTTTTTACATGTTTGTAAACTCAAGATAGCTTATGTATTTTTACAGTTACCATGTCTGTGCGCATGATGCATATGTCTGAGTGTGTGTGTGAGTTCCAGAGAGCTTCTGCGACAGCTCAGTGAAATGTGCAGATTTGAAGCGTGGGTGTTTGGAGATTGAGTGAAAACGATGTCACATTAATGATTTAAAGTAGGTAATAGGATGTGATGTGCCTCCAGAGCCGCCAGCTAAACTGAGTTTAAGACACTCCGCAAATGTATTCATGAAGGGGGGGGGATTAGAGAGTACTCAGAACTCCAACACACACGCAATCACACACACATTACCAATGACAGACAAATATGTGCGCATACGACACCTTAGCGCGACCAAAGCCAAACGCATCTGCACTTGCACTACTACAAAGGCAAAATGTTAACACGCATGCCATTCGACATCACAGGGGCCAAATACATATGGCTGCCACCAGAGCGAATGTCAGACAACAGGTTAAGCACTAAATATAAAACTAACCAAACAAAATCATCAACCACCCAACACTTCAAACTTAAAACATCCACAAAATATGACAAAAGCCTAAACAAATAAATTAAATGACCATTCAAAATTTTGGAGTCAGATATCTTTTGAAATGTTTTTGAGAGAGGTCTTTTATGCTCACCAAAGCTGAATTTGTTTGATCAGACGTATATTAAAAGCAGTAATACAATGAAATATTATTACATGTAAAACAACAATTTTTATATATTTTAAAATGTAATTTATTCCTGTTATGGAAAAGCTGAATTTTCAGTGTCACATGATCCGTCAGAAATCATTCTAATATGCTGATTAGGTGCTCAAGAAACATTTCTTATTAGCAATGTTGAAAACAGTTGTGCTGCTTAATATTTTTGTGAAAACCATGCACTGTAAAAAAAAATTCGTAAAATTTACGGTAAAAAACCGGCAGCTGTGGTTGCCGGAATTTTACCGTAAAAAATACAGTAGCAACGTTTTAGGTTTTACGGTTTTAACTTAAATTTACAGTTAAATACCGTAATTTCATTAACTGATATAATGTTAATATACCAACCTATTGAAGTACTGAAATCTGTTTTGTACCTTTGTAATACACTGATAACCACCAAATGCAGGTGGTGATGAGAAAGTCACATGATGAACCAAAGCCCATCACAAGCAGCTTTTAAATAATAACATATATAGAAGGTGCAGTGTCATTCACACAAACGCTAAACACCATCATGGTAACACACATGAAACTGAAATAATGCAATAAACATTCATTTAACAACATTAGGTGTAACACACAACCCTAATATGCAAAACTGATAAGAAAAAACTAAGAAGAAACATAGTTATTTCAACAAAAAAACATCAAATTTGAAATGTAACGCAGGGAATTCTGGGAATGTCAATATACGGTTATTCACTGTAAATTATACGGTATTTTTCACTTCCAAAAACGGTATACTACCGTAAAATTTATGTCCAATACATGTAATGTCCAATACAGTTTTCCACCGTATATAGTAGGGGAATTTACCGTTAACCATTTAACAGGTTTTTACTGTAGCATTTTTACAGTCTTTTACCGTTAAATTCACGGTCATTTTTTACAGTGTGATACAGTCAGGATTCTTTAATGAATAGGAAGTTCATTTAAAAAAATAATCTTTTGTGACATTATAAATGTATTTTCTGTCACTTTTGCAAAAGTATTTAATGTCAACTACCCATAATCAGATTTTAAACCTGAATATGAGCTACTCTTTTTAGTTTCACCTTTAAAGGTGCACAGTCTTTTCTGACACTAGGACGGAGCTTCATGCCAAAGTAATAGCTTTCAGTTAACAATGCCATTGTAGAAATGGCCTATTCACAGTGAGCACTGATTCATTTATTCTGTGAGCAAAGGTGTTTCAAATTCTCTCATCATTTACTCACCCTTACATCATTGCCAGACCTGGATGGCTTTCTGTCTTCTGCAGAACACAAGACATTTTGTGAGAAAAAAGTTGTGTTTCTGTGTTATATTTTTCAATAAGTCATGACAAAACTTTCATTTTTAGGTGAACATGACCTTTAAGGTGAGAAGTATTTAGTTGGTCATTTGATCACAAAATGGCCATTCCCATGAGGCTTTATTTAGGCTACAGATGACCCTTTTTTTTTTTTGAATTTCTTTAAGTCTAAAACATTTTTAATAACACAAAAAAAAATGTGTGTGGTCTGGGGATGTTCTAGACCTGCTGCACACAGCTGTAGGTGGTTTATTCTGATGTTTAGCTTCAGTTTAGCAGTAGGTGAGAGACAGTCATGGCATTGAGAGGAACAGCACAGCCTAAGGCTGCTGTCCATTCAGTTCTGACACATATTTGCCTTTACAGACGACACATTACGTTTGTTCTCATTCAGTGACTTCATCAACAGCTGGCCTACGCCACCCCCCATCAATGTTCATTCATATAAAATATTATTTTATTTCTGAGAGACGTCTATCTGCCTTGCATCTCTCTCTTGTGTATTTGACAGTGAAATTAAACATTTAAGAGGAAAAAATGTGTATCAATATATTGCACCTGTGTATTATTTCTTAAAGTTACAGCGGTCTAATATCCCTTCTGCTGTTTATGTCAAATAATGTTAATCAAATAAAACATGGTGCTTGACTGTGCTTAAAGGTGCAATATGTAATATTGACAGATTAATATTGATTAATGATTAATATTGACAGCCTGCAGTTAAAATGGGAACTGCAGTCCAAATTCAAAATATTGGAGAGCACGTTTCCTAAATATGTGCATAAATATTGTTTTTTTTAATATATATTAGTAGTCAAACAATTACATACAGCACCTTTAACTTTTGTTTATTTAATAAGAATTATTGTACATTTAATTCATAGAGTGACGACTGTGCAATATTTTATTTCACATTTGATTTTTCAATTTCTGTTATATAGACGTTATACTTGAAAATTTATATTCATACTTAACAAATTTGTAATTTGCTTCTTTGTTCTTGTTTTCCTGATTGTTACTGTGCCGTCCATAAACTTGAGAACTTTTTATTTATATTAGTTAGCCTAGTTTTACTTTTTGCTGTGATATTAAATTTAGTATAGATAATTGTTAAATTTCAATTGAACCATTCTCTATACCATTAGTGATCAGACTTTATGCTGCAAATAGGCCTGTCGCAATAATCAATATATCGACTTATCGCACGCAAAATATGTACATGACCTCAATCATTTTTGGTGACGCAATATATCGCCAATTATATTTACTTAAATTAGTGTCACTGTTTTGTACATTCCACTTGCGCCTGTGTCTTTTGCAGTGTCTCGTGCATAACGTGGTGTAGTCATGAGGTGCTAGTTCAAATTTAAAAAATGGTTTTACAAAAAAGTTTCATCTGCAGATATGGCCTTGTTTAGGGACCTGTGTCTTTGTGCATACGGACATCTGACTGCTAAGTAGTGATTGTGTTTTTCAGCAATAGTGTGCACCCTTCATTTACAGAGAAAAGAAGGTCAGGGAAAAATCACAACAAAAAGTTGTTATCGTGACAGGCCTAGCTGCAAATCAAATGTTTGGCTACGCAAACCTACATAAGCTCAGAGTTATGAAATGCTCTTTTGTGGTGTTGATTCTGTTTATTCATGCATCATTATTAGCACCATTATGATCAAAACACCACTGCAATTTCAGCATTTTTAAAAGTTTTGGATACAGCGCTTAACATTTTGTACCGCCAGTTTGACTGTGTTTGTGCTTTATCCGGAGAACAGCTTGACTAAGCGGTATGTGAGGAGACCGCTTGCACCCGCTGGCCTCCATTTGTAATTTATCAAATCGATTTTTTAAGCATTTTTCTCCAGCCATTAACACCCGAATCCACACATGCTAATATTATGCTAATAGTATGTTAATTGAGAGGGGAGCTGCTAAGCAGGCCTGCTGTCAGGAGCTCTTGTGAAAACTGGGTGGGGTCACTCGCAAGCTGCAAAACGAGCCGCAACACAAATAAACAAATCTCTAAAAGCTTACAGGAGCAGCGCTGCATGTTAACGCGGTGGGGGGTGGGGGGGGGCAGTCGGCCACTCATCAGAATAAACAAATGTGTGATTAAAGTGAGGCTGCAGTCCTGGATATCATTCGTCCATGTCACTAGATAAGAGGTGATTCACACACAACATGTTTTTCCATTTAAAAACAAGAGATGCATGGCAGTGCAATGAAAAAAACGCTAGGTATAGAGATGCATTTTTACAATTGAACTACTTTTCATTTGAGTGCGGCATTTTTAGAACGGTGTGTCAAGTGCAACATGCTGAAAAAGTTGCAAGACATGAGTGCAACAGTCTGTGGGCCGCCTACCACATGCTTAGAAAAACGATGGAAAAGCAGCAGAATGAAAAATGTGAGATGCAGGATAGTGGAATGAAAAAAAGCCAGGGTCTAGAGATGCGTTTTAAGGGTTTAGATAAAGGGGTTTGACTGGTTAATAATCAATATCATAGCCTAACTTAACCTGATGGAAAATATGTATTTCATCTGCTACAGCATAATGAACTTTAGTGCTGTCAAACGATTAATCGCGATTAATCGCATCCAAAATAAAAGTTTTTTGTTTACAAAATATATGCGTGTGGACTGTGTATATTTATCATGTATATATAAATACACAAACATACATGTATATATTTTAAATATATTTACATATACTGTATATACACTGTGTGTGTGTGTGTGTGTGTATATATATATATATATATAT
>NW_015542896.1:148854-152996 GCF_001515605.1 Sinocyclocheilus anshuiensis
TATATATATATATATATATATATATACATATAATTTATATTATATATAAATATCAATATTTTATATATGTAAACAAAACATTTTTCTTAAATATATACATGCATTTATGTGTATTTATATATACATAATAAACATACACAGTACACACGTAAACAAAATATGTAAACAAAAACTTTTATTTTGGATGCGATTAATCGTTTGACAGCACTAGACCTTTTAAAGACATGTCTGGCCATTAACTTTTAAACGCATCATTATGCAAAAACATGAGGAGAGTCTTTCGCGAAAAAGACCCATGAATGGCAGATCAGCATCATACTTCTTTTCTCTCCAATACTGTAATTTAGTGTAAATTAAGCTTTAAATTAACTTAAATGTAGTGTGTGTGTATAAGGACGTTGACTGTGACAAGATGATTGACAGGCCAGTTTATGGTGAAAGGACTTCACAAAACATGGCTATTGTTCTGCTACACACTCAAGATTATGTACTTGTGCATTACAAAAAGAGTAACCTACATGAATTTAGGGCATAAGATAAGAACACCCAGCGATGGTTTTACAAACTTAAGCTCTCCGTTTTAGTTCTTCATATGCTTTCTCTGTTTTCTGGTTGAGGATTTAAACAAAAGGGCATGATAAGTAATGACTAATGTACAATGTCTGTTCCTTACACTAGTTCTGAAGCACATTACTTACGCAGCTTGCCGCCGTTCATCTGCATACATTGCGCGTCTCCTAATGTCCATCCGCACCTGCAGCTTCATGAGGTCTATAACTGTGATTTGGCCGCTGCCTCGTGCGCAGTAACAGACCATGTGTAGACCAGCTGCACTCTTTTTCGTGTAATATTGCTCGTGTCGTTTTAAATTCAATTAAAACAAGAAGTTAATAGAGTAACTTACATTCTAGACAGAGTTTTGTAATTTTGCCGTTGTGAAATTTGGTTCAACCAGCAGAATCAACCGACACGAACGCGCCTCCGAGCAACATGCAGTAATAGAGCAGCATTCCTGAATCCTGAATGAACCAGTGTTTCGAACGAATCGTTTGAGTGAGTGATTCAGTGACTCACTCATAAAGACAGTCACTTGTCGCCACATACTGGCAAAAACGATGAAATCAACAGAAAGCTAAAGTGCTGTTAAACACTTGAACTGACTTGTATAAATTCATTTTATTCAGTCAGAATACACAGCTAATTTTGAAAGGCCATCAATTAAGAAAGATGACTTTAGTTGCAGTGCAGCTCTGTCCTGTACCTCCATATGCCCCCTTATTGTCTCCAAAAGCCCACTGCTGACCTCTTCAGGAAGTGGAATTGTCACTCTAATCGAAGAAAAGCACCTCCTTTCCCCTCTCAGACCTGTTTTTGCCCTTTCACTGACAGTTCACTGGAGCACATCTTTAATTTGCCCTGGTCGCCATTTGCTCTGTGCTCGAAGACTTTTGAGTTTTTTTTCTGGCAAATATTTGTTTTTGATTTGCCAGAATGAGAGAGACCCCACTGGCATGTTCTGGGGCAGCATTGCTCATGCCCTCAGTGCGGTGACCGCTATTGCCAGCTGTTGACTTTGTAGCTGAATTTTGTTTAATATTCACTTTTCTTTATATGCTGTGCCCTCGTTCAAAGCAAAGGGTTATAGCCTCAACGCCTCATTATTCCATAAATGCTTCCTGATTCATGTGGTTTATAATAATATTATTAATAATGGTGCATTTTCTGAACACAGACCTGATAGTTCTCTAAAACTTACATTTTTAGGATGCCATGGACCCCCTAAATTTGATAATCCCCTCTTTTCGAGGGCCCCCCTTCCTGAAACATAAAGGCATATATTTTCATGTGTATTTTAAGACAGTAGTGTGAGAAAAATAGTTAACTTGATATAAAGAGAGTATGTTGTTTATAAAGTTAAATAATTGGCTTTTGTATTGTCTTTGCACAGATGCCAAAGCAGATTATTTAAATATTAACTGGAAAATTGTCAATAAGTAATTAAACAAAATCTTTTTTTCTACCATTTATAAATTACAGTTAGATATAAACCTGCAGAGATAAAATTTTTAATTCAAAATTAGTTGTAACAAAACTATATGCAGGTTTTTATTTCTCAGTGTATAAACACTTTATTTTAATTGCGATTAATCTCAGAATTCCCAACCAGTCTGGTTTTGCTCCAAAAAAAAGCTGACAAATTAAACTGCAATACAATCAAAATCAGCAAGTGTGCTAAAAATTAAATTAACTTTGACAGACCAAAATGTATATATATATTTTTTTTTTTGGTAAAGTCAATGTGAAATGCACAACCCATTTTATGCCCATGATGTACTTTAATGTGAAACAAAAAAAAAATTAAGGACAAGACTTTATCTATTGGTACTTATTTAGATTTAGATGATTTTGAAAAGTGTGCTAGAATATAACCAGACCAAATGCAAACTGATGCTAAATGAAGTCTATTTGGCAATTGATTAACATTATCCAACAGCCTACGTGGCTAAGTTAAGTCATCTGAAATAGTTGTACATTTCTACATTTTAATTAAAGATTACAAAGTTAAAAAAAAAAATCTTCAGAACAACATGCACCAATGAAGTATTCACAATAAAACCAGGAACATGCATTAAGAAAGTAAATAGGATCAATTTTGATTTCATGTTGGCTTGAACATCTAAAACCATTGCATGTCTCTGCTTCAATTATGACTGATTCTTTCAAAGTTGGAGCAGCTGGCATGGAGAATAAGTCCATCAGGGATGAAAGGGTAGGTGTTTTTACAGCCCAGCTAATTTTATTTGCATGAGGGACACATTAGTGGCCTTTGCCATGAATAGTAGGATAGAGTGAGATGAGAAGGGTCAGATGAGACATCAGAGACCACGAGATCGACAGGATTTGTGCCAGTGTCCGGGGATTACAGTGCATGAGCACACACAGTATTCTGAGTGACGGGGATTTAACCGTGGCCAGATAAATCCCAGGGTTGTGTAATTGTTGAGCGCTGAGCGTTGTTCGCGCAGAGCAGACCTGTCGAACAGATGTGGGGTCATCCTGCGGTGTCTGTTAGTCCTGCGGTTAGTCCTTTAATAAGAGCAAGGGGACACTGCACACCACAAACTACAGGCCTGTAAACTGCGCCTGACTGCCAGGGAGTTTGCCACAGTACACACAGACATAATGTTAGTTTTGTCTTGAATATTATTCGATATCTCGAGAATTCGGTAAATAAAGCGTGAAAAGGAGAACAGTCTGTTTTTTTTCTGTTTTATTTTTAAGCTAATGGACAGAGAGAGCAGATCCTTGCATGGATGGAGTATTTCTGCATGTTTCCTCGGCTTATGGATTATGATGTTTTCAAAGAAATCTCTTTGAAGCCAAAAACACAAGTCAAACCCGCTATTTTTTCCAAGTTGTGACAAAAAATGGGATTCCAATGAGAACATCCTGAGCGCTCATTTAATTTGAGAGATGTGTCCGAGGAGCCAAGCCAGACTCCGGCTCTGATAAAAGATCACAGGTCACATGAAATGAACTTGAAGAATTTGGAAAGGAGAAATATGTTGAATGCTCTTATATGGAAGAAAGGATAGTGTGCAGACATCATGTCATGTTTGTCTTTGCAGAGACCAGACACTTGAAGCTGACAAATCTCAGTGTTTTTTTTTTTTTTATTTCAGTACCATCAACCCATGATGTACAATGGGAATATATAAAAGAACATTAAATTTGATGTGTATTAGGGTGGTTTACATAAAATGAAACTGTATGTGTTAATTTCCCCTACTTGTACATTTAGATTACCTGTGCAGTCATCTAACACTCTTCACTTAATTTTCACCTTTAAAAACAATAATAATTTAAAAACACTGTTAAACATACTCTTTAGCAAATCTTAAAATGAATGTCCATTTTTCATACTGTACTTTATAATGTTGTAATGCCTAAATTCACTTCTAGGATTTATATATGTATAGTATATATTTTAGTTTTAGTTTTTAAATATTTGTACTATTAAAACTTTATTTGTCATGCAGGGCTATTGCAAAAAAGCTAAAAATAATTTTTTTAGTTAAAAGAACTGTTAAATTATACACACACACACACATATATATATATATATATATATATATATATAT
>NW_015542896.1:154680-156661 GCF_001515605.1 Sinocyclocheilus anshuiensis
ATATATATATATATATATATATATATATATATATATATATATATTCCTTTATGTATGTAAAATAAAAAAGCCAACTAAACATTAAGAAATGAAAATTAAGAAAATAGCTCTTAGCATTACTTTTAATTCTAAAAATACTCTTTCTGTCTCTCATACACACTGTCTACATACACCGCTCTTTTGAGAGCAGAAATACATTAAAATTCTCAGACAAGCATAATTGGTGTGTCTGAAATATTGCAAATAACAGTAATTATCAGATATTACTTGTTCTGTGGAAACAGCCGCTGTGTCATTTTATGTTTTGATTGCCGTGGTCAGATGTCTGCAAAAAGTTTCCGCCACTCAATTTACAATGCAACATTAGAACATCTTTGTTTTGAGGATGTGTTTATGTTGGAGTTGAACTCTTTCACATTCTAATGGGATTTTCTTTCTTTCTTTTTCTTTTTTCAAAGAAAAGAAAGAAAACAAACAGAAGTCAATGGTCTTTTGTTTTCGGAATCTTAGTTTTGTTGATTTTCGACCCTTTAAAGTCCTCTGATATCCGGAAGTGTTTACAGCCTAATTACTGTCTGTGTTCAGCTCCCCTCTAGAGCTCCCAGCTGTGGAGCGGCTCGAGATGAAAAACATACGCGGGGGAAAGAGAGAATGAGAGAATTAATGGAGAGAAAAGGGGAGAGGATGGATGTGTGTTGACAGTCGGAATGTCTCTGGTTCCGCAGGTCATGCGGAGATTCTGTCCCCTGAAAGTGATCCAGATGCTTTAGGCTTTGACTTGGGACCAAGAGGCGTCTCTCTCACTCTCACACACACACACACACACACACACACACACACAACCTGTGTGCCACAGCTTGCGGGGCTGAATACACATGAGGGAGGGGTGACAGAGGACCCTTGTGCACTGGGGATCCCCTTTTGCCAAAGACTGGGGGGTAAGCAAAGGAACGCCCCCACCGTGTCGGGATAACATTATTTCCATGTTGCTGACAACCTGTTTCAAATGGAAAGACTTGTTTTTGCCAAGGGGAGAGATTCACCCTTGCCTTTGTCTTCATAATTAAAGTGTCTGAATCTTAATAACACAGACAAACTCATAGTATAGAAACGTCCTCAAACTGAAACCAGCAAATCAAACATGCAGCATCTGCAGGGAAAGTTAGAAAAACAGGAAAATACTGAATTTAGTAACACCTTGTCTATTTTTTGTTAATTTCTTTCTCATTTTTAAATATTTAAAGGGTTAGTTCACCCAAAAATTTACATTCTGTCATTAATTACTCACCCTCATGTCGTTTCAAACCCGTAAGACCTTCGTTCATCTTCGGAACACAAATTAAGATATTTTTGATGGAATCTGAGAGCTGTCTGACCCTGCATAGACAGCAACGCAACTGAAATGTTCCCAAGTCCAGAAACATAGCAAGGAGATCTGTAAAATAATCCATGTGACATCAGGGGTTCAACCGTAATTTTACGAAGATAATACTTTTTGTGCGCAAAAGAAAAAAAAAAACTTTATTCAACAATCACACGGCACACGTCACACGGATACAGACACGGATACGCTGTTTCCGTTCAGATCAAATCACAACGTAGGAAACAGATCCGGCGTGACGCAGCTAAAATGATATGTCCCGTATCAAATCAATACGCAAGTTTAAAAAATGCTAAATTATTTAGACAAAAATGGGACAAATAATTACATAATAATGTAGTCATAATTTAAGCAAATGAATAAAAAAATAATAAAAATGCATCACATCCTGGTAGCAGCAGCAGAACTGTCAAAAAAGACTAATAATAATTAATAATTATAAATAATCAAATTTAAAATAACAATAATATAATTGTAATAAAAATATTCTGTTGCAACTTTACATAGCCTACTTCAGCATGTTTTCTCACGATTTACTGTTGAGCTATGAGTTCCTCACTAATTATTTGTGTCTTTGGTGTTTTTTTTTTTGATTTGGTG
>NW_015542896.1:157752-172456 GCF_001515605.1 Sinocyclocheilus anshuiensis
AGGAGACGAATTGTTGAATAAAGTCGTTTCTTTTGCGCACAAAAAGTATTCTCGTAGCTTTGTATAATTGCAGATGAACCACTGATGTCACATGGATTATTTTACAGATCTCCTTGCTACGTTTCTGGACTTGGGAACATTTCAGTTGCTGAATGCAGTTGCTGACTATGCAGGGTCAGACAGCTCTCAGATTCCATCAAAAATATCATAATTTGTGTTCCGAAGATGAACGAAGGTCTTACGGGTTTGAAACGACATGAGGGTGAGTAATTAATGGCAGAATTTTCATTTTTGGGTGAACTAACCCTTTAAGATCCAAAAGTCTAATAATGCTTCTTTTTGCATTTTAGCCATCTTAAAGTGTATTGCATGTGGTATATGTATGCATGCATGACACCAGATTGTTTTACATTTGTGTGGACGGACCGTCTTTGTGTTCCCTTCATCTGCATTTCTCCCACTGCAAATCTGCATCGCTGACATTTGCGAGTGATTTGAAGTGTGTCGCAAAGTTTGTCAAGGGATTAATCTCATATCATGCTGTGGTGCAGAAAAACGGCCCCTTCCAAGAATTAAACACAATTTACCCATCAAGCCTCCTTATTCTCCACCGCAGACAAGCATAAATAATATCTCTGCGGTCCAGATTCGCTGATTTACCAGCTTAAGCATCTCCTAAATGTTATTAGGAAAGCCGAGGAGCTTCATAGACCTCCTTCCGGCAGTGATTTGTTATCCGGGTGTGCAGTGCTTTTGTGTGTGTATGTGCGTGAGAGAGAGAGGGAGAGAGGAGTGTACCTGACACCTTCTCCAAGCAGCCTGTAACCTCAGGGACATGTACCCTGTCCTTGGCATCCACTCTCCTCTTCATCGTCCAACACATGATTGTCTCCGTCTCTGGCTGCTGAAACATCTGTATTCATTACATGCCACTCGCATTAGTGTAATTTCATGTGCAGAGCTGAGTTTATTTATTTAAAGTTTGTCTGACACATTAAACTTGTACATTTTCTTGTTTGCACAAAATACACTAAGATTCATTGAGTGAGCTGCCTACAGAGGTCAAAGAAGTCAATATGGATGTGTTCCTGAAGGCAGTTCCAAAAGATGACTTACATTTATGGATTTGGCGGATGCTTTTATAAACAACTTAAATTGCATTCAAGGTATACATGTATATCATTCCTTTGCATTGCTAGTACCATGCTCTACTGTTTGAGGAATGTGTAACTCAATTACGCTTCATTTTAAGATGCTATATTTACACTAAATTATAAAGCAGCAAAAGTGAACAATTCCACGGTAGAAGAAGTGAGAGAAATGCTGTCTCTAAACTTAGATGTCATTATTGAAAAGTCTCAAAAGAGTCAGTATAATGTAATTAAAAGTAGATTATTTTACCTAATGTTTATGCATTTTTATGCTACTGAGATTCTATTGAAATCAACTGCCAACAAGAGACGATTACATTTTAACAAACCAGTAACAAATCAATAAGAGCAATACCATTTTTATTGTCTTATTTTATTCTTTGATTCTAAGTTGTTAGCTTAGCAACATGCTAACATCAAACTTTATTGAAATCAATTGCAAGCTGAAATGAATACGGATGAGTATCAAAATAGTTTGCTACATGTAAAGACTCACTATTTTAGCCAATATTTGTTTGTACTATTTTTAAATGATAATTAGAGTACAAAACTGTTATCTTCACAAGATACAAAAAGCAAACTCTACTGAAATTAATTAAATGTCAAGGTATTGTTCAATTCCGAAAAGCGTCAAAAAGATATAATATTACCCAATATTTTAGAATTTGTATGTAACTATTGAAAGCCACTGTAAGTTCAGATGCCAGTGAAATAGTTCACTATAAAAATTGACTATTTTATTTGTGCTGATATTTTTTGTACTGTTTAATGATTATATTTGATTTGTATTATTTTTTATTATTCTATTAGCTTAGCAACATGCTATCATCTAAAACTAATAACTAATAGCTAATAAATGAGTCAAGATCTGTTCAATTCCAAAAAGCGTAATTAAAATTGCCCAGTGTAATTAAAAATAGATTATTTTACCTAATGCTTATTAGAGTATCAAGCTGTTACTTAGCAACATGCTAAAATCAAACTCTATTACAATCAATTGTGAGCGCTATTTATGTGTTGCGTGGAGTTTGCTATGTAGAGCATTTCTCAACACTAGTAATCAGTAACTATGAGATTTCATGTAAAGGTAAAGGTTAATGGGTAAAGTAGGCAGGTTTTGGAGAAAAGAAATTAGGTTTTAGAAACTGAGCCGTATTCTCCCTCTCAGAAACATGTCCGTCTTGACTGTCTAGATCACACAGTGTATGTTTATCAGGGTGCAACAGAGTGCATCCCTTGAGTGAAAAACCTGTTATTATTCTGACAATCCTGATTGGAGGCCATGCTGGCAGGCTGGCTTCTCTAGCAGGTTAGCAGTGGAGAGCTTAGCTTCACCTGCCAGCCTGTGTTAAAGAAGTGAAAACTTTTCCAATGACTGGCTTAGTGTCATACACACAGAGCCTGTGTGTGTGTTCACTGGAGCCCTGCGGGGGTTTCCCACACCGTCTGTATATCACGCGCCGCCGACGCCTCCTTGCTCTCTCTGGCAATGTGCACCTCGCCAACCTTCCGCTCTCTCTCTCACACACACACATACAGATATACACACTCACTTTCACTCCTCTCACCTTCAGTGCTGAGCGCTCACCATCTGCAGCGCTGCTAACACCCAGCCACTGCCAAAGCACAGGCCCCCGCACGGCCTAGTCACACACACACTCACAACATACGTGCAGTGCACACGCACGAACTGCCATATCCTCACACATTTAAGCACAGAAGATGAGGGCTTGTTCCCTACTAGTCTGAGACCAGTCCATACAGACCATACTGCACATCACATAGATGAAATCGCCAGTTATGTTCAAATTGGCTAGTCTTGTGTTACTTCCAGGAGTAGAAGCACACAAGTGGTATTAGTCCACCTGAAACGAAATATTAAAATGGTTCAGGCTGATTCATTCTTTTGCAAGTTTGCAAGGTTAGTGGCATCAAAGTTTTTTCAAAACTAGCACAACTGTATATTCAGCTTTTTTTTATGAAATCATTAGTCCTAAAATATTACTTTATATTTTATTAATATATAATTTATTAATAATTAATATGACTTTCTTTATGCAATACTTTATTTTATTATGTATATATTTTTTTATATTTGAAATAGTCATTCATCATTTTAGATGGATATAATTTATAATAGCAGAAATTATATTAAATATATTAATAATATATACAGTTCTGTTTTAAATGTTAAATATTTTAATTATATTTATACTTAAATAGTAATATTAAATATATTTAGTAATTATTAAATGTTTACCTGTATTTTATGGCATATTCTGTTCAATTGCTAGCAAAGACTGCTGTGCCATTATTAAAAATATCTAAAAAGTTTATTTTATTTTGTATATATTATTTTTATATTATTTTATTATATTATTAATACTAATGTTCTTAATAATGTGTGTGTGTGTGTACTGGTTTATATATCCTGGTGGGGACTTAAGTGTTCAATATAAAGTCTATATATAAGACTGCTGTGCCATTATTTGAATTCGTTTTCCTCACCAGTCTGTTTTAGTTTATTTTATTGTGTGTATGTGGATAGATAGATAGATAGATAGATAGATAGATAGATAGATAGATAAACCCACCTTAAAATGGCACGTAAAAACAAAACAAACTGCAGTTGGTTGCTTTATATGTCAATCAGATGATCTTTTGCTGTCTGAGTGAGCGGTTCTTGACCTTAGACTTAATGCTGGTAGTCAAATGTCTGGCTATGTAAACTAATTCCCTACAAACTCTAATCCAGAGAGGGAAAAAAAAGAAGCGCACATACCAGAGAAGAAGATCCTTTTGGTGGAGAGCGAAAGCGCATGCATGACCAAAGCGGAATGTTTTAGCTCTTACAACAGAAAAAAGCCCCACAGGTTTATTTAATTATCTCTCAGTAATCGAGGTCCCAGGTGATCGTTCCCGAGAGGAGAGCATGAGGGCTTGATGATATTACACACTGAATTACGCTCTGAGTGCGATATTATTGTGAGAAATTTCACGTCTTCCAGGCTAAATGTCTTGTTGTGGAGTGTCTTAATTCATTTACTGCTGTTTGCTGCCTCGGTGCCCCTGAGCAGAGGTGAATTAATGGTGGTCATTTCTCGCCCTTCCTCACTCCATTAAACGGACACGGGCGCTCGCAGGCACTCGTCGAAGAAGAAAAAACTCCTTATCGCACAGGCCTCGAAGAGAGGAGCCCATGAAATGTGTAGTGGAGTTTAATGACTTATAATGAGATTCATAAAACATGGCTGAAATTGCTAGAAAAAGCAGCAGGAGAAAAAAAACGATAACGAAACACGTTGACAGCAAGCAGGCTTGACATTTGGCCTTGTGTAATTAGGAATGTGCCAGCCTCCCTTCCCTCTAAATCTGGGCTCTAAATCATTATTCTCCACGGTGTTGACTTTGTCATTTTTCTGCGCTTAAGCTTTACCATTTCTGTAAATATTGCAGCCAAAATTACATTACAGTTTTTTTCTACCCCTTAATTGCTTGCCCTCCAAACACAATCTGCTTTGGCAGTACATAAGATGGTATAGGAGTTAACGGAGGCTGGAAGCTGGCACGCAAGCTGCACGTGCTCAGAAGAGGCCCGCTAAGAAGAGGAGATGAAGAGTTGAGAAGCTGGAGACAGCTGATCACACACACAAGCTGTAGAGCAGCAGGCAGATGCCATCGGAACATGGCTGTCTGTCAGCAAAACTGGCAGTACAGAGCAACCGAGAGAGAGAGAAAAAAAAGCTGAAACGTTGAGGGAAAGATGGAGTAGCAGTGGCGGGAAGACTCGAACGGAGACTGTAGGATGGAGGGGAGAGATAAAAATACCAAAATACAGGAAAATAAGGGAAGATGTGTCGATGGAGGGAAGTGACAGGGCACGGAGTCACTTTGGAGTGTGTGACAAAACTGCATGAAGGGAAAATAGCTCAAGAATTACAGTTTTTCTCTGTAATTGACTTGACAGTGGCCTTAACGTATTTAGACACTGAATTTAAAAACTGACTGCTTACTGAAGAAAGTAAAACATTCACAAAAAGAAGTTTGTTATAGGTTTCAATTTATAAAACACTATATACTGTTCATACACAAGATTATTTAAACACTTTTGGGAGGTCAAACTTGCAAAAATCTGCAATTAAGTGAATTTGGTTCTGAGTAAAGCTCTAGCATTATTTGTTTGCAGATTCCACTTGTTTTTTTTTTTTTCTTTATTTTATTTGTAATGTTTTAATTCAATGACATTTCATGCATTTTAAGTGTCCTAATCTCCAAACTAAGGTCAGTGCTGTCAAAACAATTTACATAGCGACTGAAACTGACTCTTCATTTCCCAAAACAGTTCAGTTTCACTGTATAATGAAGTACATTCTTTTCACAAAACACATTTCTTTTGATGTGGGTCATATTCGGGTGTAATTTGTTTTGAGAGCACTGGCGTTAATTTAGAAGTGTGTAAAAGCACCTGAGAAAATCTGTTTGAGAGAAACAAGTGGAAGACTGCAAATAGCTTTATGCCTCACTTGAAATACTGATACAAAACAGAAAAGAGAGCAATTTTAACTGTAGGGCCCCCATAGACATTGAAAAGGACAATATTCAGCTTAGTGGAAATCAGTATTAGTTTTTCAGTGCCCAATTCTTTAAAAATGTAATCTTTGTTTAGGCTACATTCTTGAAGAGTTAAACATAGAAGTGGAAAAAATTGAGAAATTTATAGATTAATAGAAAAAAATCTGAATTGATTAGTATTAGTTTATTTTTTGACTGTTTATTTATTAATTCGTTCATTCATTCATTCATTCATTCTTATTTTAAAACAATTGTATCAAATTAGAAACTAATGCAAAAGATGTATTTTTATGCTGTGGGGTCCAAATATCTGCATGAGAAAAACAGGTGTCCTGACATTTTATCCTACCCATCAGATTGTCCTACCTGGGTTTACTGCGCATGCGCACATCAGTATTGCGTCCTTTTTCTCATGCTGAACAACAACATTTAATGTATCTGCATTACTGTAAGGGTAGGTTTAGGGTTGGGGTAGGTGTAGACTTTAATAAAACACAATCTAATAGGTAGAAAAAAGTATTTATTGTTGGTTTCCTGTAACTATATCCCTTCTAGCTACAACCGCGAATATAACCCATAATTACTGTATTTGCATTACTGTAAGGGTAGGTTTAGGGTTGTGGTAGGTGTACACGTTAATAAAGCATAATTTTACAGGTAGCATTTTTCGTTGTCGAATTGTAGGCTACTACCCACTGTTTTAATGGGAGGTAGCAAAATCTGGCAGGGTTCATTCATTCATTCATTCATTAAGGTGTCTTTATTATTTTTTTATATATATTTTTAGAAAATACGTGTTTTTACTTTTTTAAACCCATGTTTTCACCGAAACTGATTTCCTACATGGATAATGTTTTTTAATTAATTTAATGAAACTGCTCTTACCGTTTCTCTTCAGTTCCTTCATGATATTCATCTTCCATTCGGCTTCATTTGATGCGCGCTCTGAACTACACACTTTTCCCCAACTTTCTTTCCCTAAGAAGCTGTTAAAAAAAAGGCATCCCTTACAAAAAATAAGTTTATTCAAGTGTGCCATTAGTATACTTCTTTTAAACTAAAAAATAGGAAAGTATACTTTTAGTCTACTTTTTATGTACTTCTCAGAAATGGGCTTTCTGTACTTCTCAGAAATATACTTAAAATGACATTTAAGTATACTTGACTTATACTTAGAAAAAGTCTAAATATATTTGAGCTATACTTATGTTCCTAGAATCCGTGTTTTCATTGTTATACTGTAGGGGGCGCTAGTACACATCTTCTGTACAGAATTTCCAAAAAACACAAGTGAAGAAGAAACCGAAACAACAGATGCTTCCACATGTATTCTAACACGATCATCAGACATAAAACAGTATCACTAAAATAAACTTGAAGTATACTACTTTTTGGTAAGGGATGTCATCAGGGGTGGAGAATCACTGTGATTGTTTCTGCGAGGGGTGGACGTGGAGTTCTTCCGTATCGGTTTTTGGGAAGGGTTCTCAGCGTCCCGCTAAACCGCCAGCTTTCGGACTCTAATCCCTTCAGCCAGTGGGGAGCGATGACACTCCATAAATACCAATAACAAATAATGAAGCATTGCTTTATCTGTGTGATGGGAGCAGTGTTAATCTGTGGACCACTCTTGACACTCAATTAAAAGTGAAGAATGTGTCCCTCTCCGAGTTTCGGAGCAGTTCAAGGGTGGACCGCGCTCGCAGACATCTGCGTGCAACACCCGCTCACGCGACCCCTCACAGTGCCCACGAGCTCTGTGTTCCCGGTCGCTTGCTAAGTACATGGAGATGAGAAGTTCGGTGACATGTTGGGATCTCAAGAGCCTTTGGCTGCCTTGTTTAGCTTAGTGCCTATAAGTGCCTCAAGTATAGTACTTGAAACGGACAAACGGAGAGGAGTCAAGATAAGAACCTAAAAAAGATAAGAGTCCAGTTGAAGAAAAAAAAACAGGACAGCTGAAAACTGAATGCAATAAATATGAATGTGTCAGGTGAACGTTGTAATGGAGTATGAAATAAACGTTCAGTCAAGAATCCTCTATGAAACAGCCTATTTTAAGCACAAATACAAACTGTAAAAGAATTATTAAACAAAATTCATGAAAAATCAGAAATGTAGAAGGTAACATTTAAAAATATTTAGTATATATTTAGTTTAGTAAATTTAGTAATTAATCAATTTTAGAAATTACATTAACATTCAAAATACATGTGACAACTTGACAATTAGGAGAAAAAAAGTAAAGTGAAATACATGAGTGGTTCTCTACCAGGGGGGCTGGGGCCCACTAGGGGGTCCCAGACAAACTTCCAAGGAGACTTAACTCCGAGTCCTCACCCCAATTTTTTTTTTCTTTGAAGAGCCATCTGGATATATGCCTGATTTTAAAACTGTGATTTCAAGACCTTGTAAAGTCATGTAAATTATTACAATCTTGGCATTTTAATACATTTTAAGAATACACATTTTTCTAGTTATTCCAAGCTCTAAAATATTTTATTATGCACAAAAATGTCAGTAAAATATTTTTAAATATCTTTATGCAATAAATCATAAGCAACTGTAAAAGTCATGGGGGCTTCAAATTTTGTTGAGGATAGTGGGGGGCCTTGGAGTCAAAAGGTTAAGAAGCACTGGCTTTTTTAGAAACCAAAGAGTCGTGTCCTATTTTGAAATTGCAGGAATAGGTCAGAGAGGAGTATGTGTCATACTGCATGATCATCTGGACAGAATATGGGATTCTGTCACACAACAGGCTCAGGTAAGCACTTAGACCCACAAATGAAACTCTAACCACCCCTTTGCCTTTTACTTAAAGGATTAGTTCACTTCCAGAATAAAAATCCTGATAATTTACTCACCCCCATGTCATAGATGTCCATGTCTTTCTTTCGTCATTCAAAAAGAAATTAAGGTTTTTGAGGAAAACATTCCAGGATTTTTCTCCATATCGTGGATTTCAATGGGGATCAACGGGTTGAAGGTCCAAATTGCCGTTTCAATGCAGCTTCAAAGGGCTCTACAAGATCCCAGCCCGAGGAATAATGGTCTTCTCTAGCAAAACGATTGGTCATTTTCTAAAAAAAAATTAAATGTATATACTTTTTAACCACAAATGCTCGTCTTGCACTAGCACGACTTCACACATTACATAGTTTTTTTATATTCTGGAAGTGAACTACTCCTTTAATGTGTATATTAATGATGAGCAGATATACATTTATATATGGAGTGAAACATTGCTGCATTAACCCAGCTAAGGTCTGAACCATCAAGCTTTAGGGTTAGAAATCCAGATCCTTAACCATTAGTCCACCACCAGCGCTATGGTGAAGGTGTTCATTTGCTGTAAGTAAATATATAAATGAATAAAATCCATAATAAATATTTTTTTAATATAAGCGCATTATATTTTTTATATTATTCAGTGGGGTTCGAAAGTCTGTTGCCACATCGATAATATGAGATTTAAAATCTAATTTTAACCTGAAAATACACTGAAAGTTTTAGGATTGTAAAATGTAAAACAAATAATCAAAAGAGTAAGAAAAAATTCAAATAAGCTCATTTGTGACATTGATCATGTAACTCCTTTATACAGACAGTCAGATATTCTTCTTTGGATCGTTTCAAATCATGCTGGAGAACATTATCATCAGGTTTCACACAAACTTGTAGAGATTATGCAGCTCAAATGCTGCTGTCTTTAAAGTAAAAAGAGAAACAATTTATAATGGAACAGGGTAGAGTTATCTTAATACAAAATAGATTTTTTTTCACTAATATTATACTATACCGAGCATGTGCTTTATTGGCTTTGTGAAGACTTGAGATATCTTGCCCAGAACAGCATGCTGACATCAATGTAGACCACTTAACATCTATAAAGTGGGTCACATGATCCCGGTAACTGATTATTTCTCTTGAATCCATTGATCTGGAAGTGATGGGGTATCAGTTCGTGTGTGAGAGTCTGTGGCCCTGACCCGTGTGTGTCGTGTGGGCAGGGGGGGTGAACACTGGGGTGTGGTCCATCAGCACGGGGCTACATTCTGTAGTCCATTTCCCTCCACTCACGGAGGAAATACACTGGGCTTTGTTTATGCTTCAGGGGCCTCCTCTGTTCAGACATGTGAGAACGGCAGAGAGGAGGAGGGAAACGAGAACTTATTTTTTACTTTCCATGACGATTTAGAGGTTTTTACAAATTAAAAAAAGAAGACACCTCAGTCCCAGCAGATGGTTGTTAGCCGCGCGTTCTTAAAAACAATCTGTAATTCCCCCCATTTAAAGATGTTCTGTGGTCACCCACTCTGCCCTCAGGACTGTCTCTGCCCTCACATTATTAAACTGCATAGAGAACAGTCTGGCATTGCTGGCCCGATAGAAATGTTTTGACACCGGCACCGTGCCGCCCTCTCACCAGACGCAATAACGGTTTACCGGTTTACCTTCCAAAACACAACGCCATCTATTCATTTATTTTTTTATTTATACTGCAAAATGGATTTTTTTTGTCTGTCGCTCTTAAACCCTCCATTCTTCTCCCCCAAAGAGGTGCCTCTGTTCGCTGCAGATAAATAGGAATTCCAAACTCCAACGCTTCATTTGTCATGGTATGAAATCCAAGAGTGGAATCTAGAAATAGCTCCAGCAATGTTAATGTGCAGTGCCTGAGGCCTGATAACATGTAGGAGGTTTTTAGTGATATTTGCCTCTTGCATATTTTGTTCCGGGATTTTTTTTCTTTTCTTTTTCTTTTTCTTCTTTTTTTTTAAGAAAGAGAACGGGAAAATAACAAGATCTGCACTTTTTTGCTGCAAATATGCAAAATTATATTCCTTTTTCCTCCACACTGGCTGAGCCCATTATTTGGCTATGACATTACCGTTTTAATTGAATTGAATGCAATTTACTCTTTAAGAAAACTTTTAATTAAACACCATATGGACAGATCGTGGGGAGAAGTGGCCTCCACAAAGTTCCCTGAGGGAAATTTGCGGTATAATTAAGAATATGAACTGTAATGACACTCCAGGATTTA
Source organism: Sinocyclocheilus anshuiensis (assembly GCF_001515605.1). Taxonomy (NCBI): domain Eukaryota; kingdom Metazoa; phylum Chordata; class Actinopteri; order Cypriniformes; family Cyprinidae; genus Sinocyclocheilus; species Sinocyclocheilus anshuiensis. Next base: position 168,523 of record NW_015542896.1, read on the forward strand.
ATGAAACTTGCATTGCAAATAGGGCTATGTATAACCAGCATTCATCTGACAGAATGAGTGAAGTCTGGAGATGCGTCTAGGGAAACCTTGTTCCCCTGAGCCCACTTTGTGAAAAATTTGAGTGTATTGTGGGGGAGGGGACCCGAAGGGCGGGCCACATGAGAGCTCACATGACCTTACCGAGACTAATGGCGAACCCTGGATCACTGAAACATTTTGTAAACGATTTGCAACACGTCCCAGTCTCCGTGTTTGAAAATCGTGGGATGATGCCTCAGATTCAATTGAAATGTTGACCGCAAAACAACCTCAGTTATTTTTAAAATGAAATGAGCCAGTCTCTCGTGGAAGGTTATCAAGCAGTCACCTGTTTTCTTTTGACCGCTTGGCCATCTTTTCAAACCACATTACTGCTGCGAGCACTTATTTTCAGCTCTGCGGAGATGCAAACTGCGTTATATTTCAAAAAAAAGACTTGTTGGTCTAATGGAGCTTTGTTACTCTTTATTTAATCTTTTATTGCAATGGCTGCAGACTCAACGCTCCATTCGTGACCATTACCACATTGTTTTTTTTAATCTTTATGAATAAAGTTCTAACTACTTATTTTTAATAATTTCCCACATTTATTAATAGTTATTATAATTAATAGTAAAGTCATTGAAAACAATAAACAAAACAAATTAAAGAATGTTAAGTTATAATGTGACAAAGATTAAAGAAAACTTAGTCGTTTTGCAAATAGTTGTTAATCAAAAAAAATTTATATATATAATAGACATATTATAATAAATATAACAATTATATAAATATATAAATCATATAGCTAAAAAATATATTGATTTTAATGAAAAAACATTTGATATCGACACTTTTCATTGTGAGCAAATGTTACAGCAAATACTGCAGACTGTTTCAGAATATTTGCTTTGACATTGAGACATTGTAAGAAATAAAGAAACACTGAACACAAACCATCTCTGTGCGTGCAGCATGAGGCCCTTCTGTGCTTGTTTACTCTGTGATCCTGATGCATCTCACAGGGGTCACTGGGGTGAGGGAGGACATCGCCTAATTACCAATAAAAGCTGAGGTAAAATGTCTTCTGCACAGATTCAAAGTCTGGGGTGAAAGCAGAGAGGAGAAATAAATAGCTAGGCAAAGATGTTAAAAGCCTGGTACACAAAAGAATTTGCAGCGGGAGCTCCATGAAAGCCAGGGAGACAGTAAATATGAGAGCTGGGATGACAAGAAACAAAGGCAAGGAGTAGAAAGAAAGAAAAAAACTGGGAGCTGTATAAAAGACAGGAAACAAAGTGTTTTCAGCACAACAAACTCATTTACAGATAGCCTAGGACTTGAAAACAATGATCAGCCATCTTTCCTATCTCTATAGCTCCATCTCTTGCTTTGTGAGGGCCCTTTGTTTTTCTCAAGGACATATTAATTATTTTAGATCAGCCTGATTTTCATGCTCAGAACAAAGCTCGTCTTTGTGTCGTCTAAGATTGGTCAGCCTTTTATGTTTTCCCTGCGTATGAAGGCTGGAGAGACACATTTCAAAGTTGTCGAAGAGTGTTTGTTCTAATGTAGGTTCATTAAAGCTTACTCCGTGTTTGAAAATCGTGGGATGATGCCTCAGATTCAATTGAAATGTTGACCGCAAAACAACCTCAGTTATTTTTAAAATGAAATGAGCCAGTCTCTCGTGGAAGGTTATCAAGCAGTCACCTGTTTTCTTTTGACCGCTTGGCCATCTTTTCAAACCACATTACTGCTGCGAGCACTTATTTTCAGCTCTGCGGAGATGCAAACTGCGTTATATTTCAAAAAAAAGACTTGTTGGTCTAATGGAGCTTTGTTACTCTTTATTTAATCTTTTATTGCAATGGCTGCAGACTCAACGCTCCATTCGTGACCATTACCACATTGTTTTTTTTAATCTTTATGAATAAAGTTCTAACTACTTATTTTTAATAATTTCCCACATTTATTAATAGTTATTATAATTAATAGTAAAGTCATTGAAAACAATAAACAAAACAAATTAAAGAATGTTAAGTTATAATGTGACAAAGATTAAAGAAAACTTAGTCGTTTTGCAAATAGTTGTTAATCAAAAAAAATTTATATATATAATAGACATATTATAATAAATATAACAATTATATAAATATATAAATCATATAGCTAAAAAATATATTGATTTTAATGAAAAAACATTTGATATCGACACTTTTCATTGTGAGCAAATGTTACAGCAAATACTGCAGACTGTTTCAGAATATTTGCTTTGACATTGAGACATTGTAAGAAATAAAGAAACACTGAACACAAACCATCTCTGTGCGTGCAGCATGAGGCCCTTCTGTGCTTGTTTACTCTGTGATCCTGATGCATCTCACAGGGGTCACTGGGGTGAGGGAGGACATCGCCTAATTACCAATAAAAGCTGAGGTAAAATGTCTTCTGCACAGATTCAAAGTCTGGGGTGAAAGCAGAGAGGAGAAATAAATAGCTAGGCAAAGATGTTAAAAGCCTGGTACACAAAAGAATTTGCAGCGGGAGCTCCATGAAAGCCAGGGAGACAGTAAATATGAGAGCTGGGATGACAAGAAACAAAGGCAAGGAATAGAAAGAAAGAAAAACTGGGAGCTGTATAAAAGACAGGAAACAAAGTGTTTTCAGCACAACAAACTCATTTACAGATAGCCTAGGACTTGAAAACAATGATCAGCCATCTTTCCTATCTCTATAGCTCCATCTCTTGCTTTGTGAGGGCCCTTTGTTTTTCTCAAGGACATATTAATTATTTTAGATCAGCCTGATTTTCATGCTCAGAACAAAGCTCGTCTTTGTGTCGTCTAAGATTGGTCAGCCTTTTATGTTTTCCCTGCGTATGAAGGCTGGAGAGACACATTTCAAAGTTGTCGAAGAGTGTTTGTTCTAATGTAGGTTCATTAAATGTCCCTTGCGTTAAATGCACTTTTTTACATTCAAACCAAATAAACTCTATTCAGTAATACAGAAATAGGCTTTCCTGCCATTTTAAAGTTTATTCTAAGCCAAAAGAAGAAGAAAGGTGAGAAGAAAAACAACAACAAAAAAGATTTAAAGTGTGCTAAAGTGTCTTGTGCCTATAGCAGAAACACTTTGACAACACTAGAGTTAAATCAGATCGCTAAAAAGACTGTTAAAAAGACTTCAGATTAGGTGATATCACTCTCGCTCACTCCACAAGCCACTCTAAAGAGACCTTTATATTTGCTTATGAATAAAAAGAAAGGGCACATATACACACCGGCACTCCCAAAAAACTCTACATTCCACATTTAATTGAGAACAAAATCCTACAAACAGTCAGTCCAATGTAAACGATTCAAACCCCCAATTCAGCCAATCAGGTGAGAAGCTTTAGTCTCCCTGGTGATGGTGTCTCCACCCTCTTGTGTGGGGCACAGATGACTTATTGTCCCACTGACTCGAAAAGCACACAAGCCGTACTGTAACACCTCCGAAAACCTCTCTACATTCCACATTTAATTGAGAACAAAATCCTACAAACAGAGTCAGTCCAAAGTAAACGATTCAAACCCCCAATTCAGCCAATCAGGTGAGAAGCTTTAGTCTCCCTGGCGATGGCGTCTCCACCCTCTTGTGTGGGGCACAGATGACTTATTGTCCCACTGACTCGCAAAGCACACAAGCCGTACTGTAACACCTCCGAAAACCTCTGTCACTTTCACCTACAGGGACTAAACACATTGCTGTAATAATACAACAGTGTTTCACTGCTTGAAGAATGACTTCATTCTTCATTTAATGTGTTAAATTCATGGAGGGAGGAAAATGTAAACATGTCCCTTTAATAGGCCTATGGCCTAATTATATATTATTATGAACAAATATCTTAAATTATATTTTCCATGGAAGA
>NW_015542896.1:172744-222169 GCF_001515605.1 Sinocyclocheilus anshuiensis
TTTTTTTTACTTAAATGGTCCTGTGCATGTATTTTCGAAATTTTATGAGGTCTTAAAAATTGCATAGCAAACTAGAAATAAATCATCTGTACTGAACACTGCAAAACACTATCATATCAGCTGTTTATATTTTTTACTTTAAAACACAAATATTAATTTTATTTTTGCTGTATCATGATTATATTGAAGAAACTCACCTCAGTTCTACTGCCATCCAGCTGCTCATTTTAACATAACTTATATGACATAAGGAATTGCAGATCTTGCAGTTACTGTAGCTGAAAGTCAAATACCACATAGCATTTTTATCATCTCATGTACCTTTAAAAAGAGGCCCTCTTTAACTCTAAGCCATGGACAGCACACTGCTGCCATCTGTTGGCCATTTTTTTGTGGCGCAGAGACACATGCGGCATTCATTGCATTATTAGATTTATAACAATAGTCTACTTTAAATAGTCACATTTATAGCATTCTTTATCATCCAGTTTTACCCTACCTATCTGAGTTTGAAAGGTACGCTGATTTAAGACAGAATGATTAATCTTCAACAAATAAAAAACTTGCCCTTTACAGACGGCAATACAAATGACTTCAGGCTTCTCTGGAGTCAAAAATACACAAACAGCAAAAAATTGAGCTTTACTACGATGCTGGTAGGAAGCATGCATGATCATAATTAATGACCCACTGCACAACGTTACTGACACCCCATAGACCTGTCTCTGATGACCTCTGACCCCAAAGGTAATGTCATTAGGAACATTAGGAACTGAAGGTCAAGCACATGATTCCTGGTGTGCAGTCATTAATACGAAGCATGTGGAGTGTCAGGAGAAAATGGCGTTTGTCTCATATTCTAGTGTGTTTGGGTTAGATGTTGCCAACTTAGTGCGAACTAAATGTCCCCTCGAATACAGTTAAACCTGAAACCACCTAAATCAAGGAAATTACTTAATTAGCATACAAAATGATGTCTTAATAACGCGAAAAGTTTTCGGTGAGGGTTAGGTTTTGGGATAGAAAATATCATGAGCTCAGCATAAAAACAATAGAAGTCAATGGAAAGTCTCCAGCATGATAGAAAGAAGTGTGTGTGTGTGTGTGTGTGTGTGTGTGTGTGTGTGTGTGTGTGTGTGTGTGTGTGTGTGTGAGTGAGTGAGTCAGTCCAAAGTAAACGATTCAAACCCCCAATTCAGCCAATCAGGTGAGAAGCTTTAGTCTCCCTGGCGATGGCGTCTCCACCCTCTTGTGTGGGGCACAGATGACTTATTGTCCCACTGACTCGCAAAGCACACAAGCCGTACTGTAACACCTCCGAAAACCTCTGTCACTTTCACCTACAGGGACTAAACACATTGCTGTAATAATACAACAGTGTTTCACTGCTTGAAGAATGACTTCATTCTTCATTTAATGTGTTAAATTCATGGAGGGAGGAAAATGTAAACATGTCCCTTTAATATGGCCTAATTATATATTATTATGAACAAAATAGAATGATATTTTTCATGAGAGCAGGAAAACACATTCTGAGTTACAGATAAATTGTTGTATGAATGACAATATTTTGAAAATATTATCTCCAATTTACAATTCAAAACCATTTAATTAAATGCAAAAATGATTAAAACAGTTAGATGTACTATATCAATTATAAAATGTATTATGTAAATAATCAAGATATTCAAAATGTTTGCATGCGTTTACCCCATAATTTAGTATAGTCTTTTGCAAAATAATTATAAAAGCTTGAGTAGTGTCTTAATTACCTTCAAAAGAATGAATAAAATATAAAGGAATTGACAAATAACATAGGATTGATATTTTTTGTCATAACGTATATTATTGTAAAATAAATTGTGTGTGTATATACAAAAAATTGAGCTTTACTACGATGCTGGTAGGAAGCATGCATGATCATAATTAATGACCCACTGCACAACGTTACTGACACCCCATAGACCTGTCTCTGATGACCTCTGACCCCAAAGGTAATGTCATTAGGAACATTAGGAACTGAAGGTCAAGCACATGATTCCTGGTGTGCAGTCATTAATACGAAGCATGTGGAGTGTCAGGAGAAAATGGCGTTTGTCTCATATTCTAGTGTGTTTGGGTTAGATGTTGCCAACTTAGTGCGAACTAAATGTCCCCTCGAATACAGTTAAACCTGAAACCACCTAAATCAAGGAAATGACTTAATTAGCATACAAAATTATGTCTTAATAACGCGAAAAGTTTTCGGTGAGTGTTAGGTTTTGGGATAGAAAATATCATGAGCTCAGCATAAAAACAATAGAAGTCAATGGAAAGTCTCCAGCATGATAGAAAGAAGTGTGTGTGTGTGTGTGTGTGTGTGTGTGTGCATATTTACACTGTAAAAAAATATTTTTAAAGATACATTTTAATTTATTGTTTACTTGCTGTTTCTTCGTAATTATTTGTGACATTTACTAGCAATTTACGTGTATCGCTGAAAGAAATTCCTTTGAAACTATTTTCTCTCAGAAACTGCTATTAAAGAAACGGCAAGTAACACATTGAATTAAACATGAAATTTCTGAAGTAGAATGTACTCCAATAATCATGGTTTTATTTACAACTTTTAAGAATCCTTTTTATAGTGTAGAAGACAATAAAGAAAACAAGCTAATCCTATAATGTCATAGAAATGAAAAGACTTGGTCTACATATATTGTGTTCGTAATGCTTCGGATATACTGTACAGTATAATGCGAGTAAAACATAAATTGACTGAACTATTGATAACAACAGTAATTCTATCAACAGAGACCACACAGACAGCTTCCCATTGTCGACAGTGCTTAACTGAACCCTAACATTGAGGCTGATTTGTTCCTGCTTTGAGAACTGACAATGGCGCTCACTCCATCATTTTTGTTTCACAGACAGCAGGCCTGTAACAACACTATCACAGTCAGGATTTGCTCAGTGAAAAGCAATGGCAGCAGCGGCAAGATTAGTTTTGGAGCCCTCTCGTAAAAGCAGCGCGCTGATACAAAGCCCGTTTGATCCTCAGGGATTGTGGGATGTAAAGCGTCTGAGTCTGTCAACCCCTTTGTCATGATAGCACATGTTTTTCTCCATCTTCTTAGTCCACTCACCCGTCTATTGTTATTATCCGCTCTAGCAGCAGCTGCTGGCATTGTCATCGCTGTTAATCTGAGGGAATATCTTTAGCTCTCAGCGTTACGAACAGCTGTCGGTATTGTGCGAGAGTCGTTAATCTGATTCGCGATCTTTAGCTCCTCAATTTGGGGCTTTGATCCAGGCCATTACGCCACCTATTGCATGTAGTCTTTGTTGTAAATCTGAGCTGGAACTGTTCCACATCTGTAGACAAACACTCCAGCGGCCTGCTGTTGCCAGATGTTTCTCCTCTGCAATCATTCATTGTACAATGGCTTATTTAGTTGAATCTGAATCTGTTTCAACAATGACTCCTCTATAAAGGGAACACAGCATGGATAACTCTTGAGTGCTTTTAAAAAAAAAATGTGTCAAAATGCACCTGGATAGGATCAAACCAGATTCATTTAAGGGGATAGTTCACCCGAAAATTTAATTTACTCACCGTCATGCTCTTCCATAGCCTCTATGACTTATAAAAGGCACTTTGATAGTTTTTTCCATACAATGAAAGTAAATGGGGTCCAAAAATTGTTTGTTTGGACCCTACTGACTTTCATTGTGTATTCAAAATCAGAAACATTCTTTAAAATATTGCCTTTTGTGTTGCACAGAAGAAATAAAACATACTTTTTTTTTTTTTTTTTTGTTGATAAGCTGTCCCTTTAAAGCATTTACACATTTTTGATGCTGCAGACTTGGTGTTGTTTTAAGCCAAGGCAAAACGTTAGAGACAAATCCATGTTTTTTTCACATGGTGGTCAATTTTGAGATTTTGGGCTATTTATGTCATCTTTTAGTCTAGTGGAAAGAAAACATCCAAAATATACACTGAAGTGTTTATTTTATTACATTTTATCTAGTTGCATCTGTAGATGTTAATTACATATCTGTGTTTTCTCAAAATGAGTTTTTTCCTCATACATTGAGTCAGAAGTCTTCACCTCAGTGGCACTTACAGTTTATACACCAAACGTTACAGTTCTATTCATATCTATATTCTGAAGGTTTTTCCAGAGTGACTTGTTCATATATAATTTGCCTTTTTCCATAAAACTTCCAATATGTCAACAAAATGAAACAATAACTTTGAACCTGGGTTTATTTAGGTTCAAAATTCTGTTCTGGAAATGTATGCAAATTTGTGCATATTTAGTTAGACATCTTAAACATACCATTTCCAAAAACTTGTCATACAAAACAACTGTCTTAATGTACTGTGACTAATCAGCTGGGCATTTATGGTGTTATCTATGAAGTTTTACTCTATTTACCTGTGGTGTCTTTCCTATCTTAATCATTTTTACTAGTCATGAATGCACATCATGTGATTTAGCATTGACACACAGCCATAGTATGACATGTATATACAAATGCTGCTAGCCATAAAAGAAACAGTCTTTATTAATACCCTCAAAACAATCAGATCGGCCTATTAGTCATCTCATTGTGAAGATACACACATTATCTACAACAAGAGCTTCCATTAAACAATGAAAACTAATGAGGTTACAGTGCAATAAAACTAGATCGAGCAAGCTGAGTACAATTACCCCAAAAATAAATTCCCCCCCCCCCATTGTTTAAAGAGCCATTAATCAGATAAAAATAGACTGAAGAAGTCTTTTGTGATTAACGAGGTGAGACTTGTGCTAATTACTGTTTCCTCCGCTTGTAATTAGGTTGGCACATCTAATCAAGATGAATGAATGCCCTGACCCACTGCACATTGTTTGTGGCTCACAAACCCAGTGGCTTTTACATCTTTATTCCTCAAACTGTATTATCATTACCTTGTCTCTATGAGACACGCTCCCATAACTGTGTATTGCTTTATTACACCCTCATGCGGTGTGTTAAAAGAGATGTTGTGAATGCGAGCTTTGTCTGGTCCGTTCTGCCTTCAGCTGCTTTTAAGCTTCAGTCATTTAGTCCATGTCTACCACCTGTTGTGGAAAAAGCGGAGGCATGAATAGATGCGTGCAGTGTGCATGGGCTTTTTGTTCGATGCATCTTGCTTTTAATGACAAAAAAAATTGTAGAGGAGTTTGTAGGGAACAAACTTTGAGGCTTATATGTTTTTGCTCATATTATTGTATGTAAATTAGGCACAAGAATTGTCCTAATATGCCGATATGTTGTGCATCTCGCACACTTGTAATGATTTCAGACAAGTGTTTGTAATTTGACCTTTGTAAAACGGAAATAAGTTGAGGCGTGAATACAGATATTGAATTTGGTAATTAATGCAGAGCTCTTGGTGGAAGTCGCTGGAGGGACTGGAACTAATTCAATTACAGTCGGAACTGGAGCACCGTTATAATTATTTCTTTCTGAAACACTCTGTAGCATAAAATGTAGGCATGCTTTTTTCCCCCCAAATTGCTGCCGTTAACTACTTTTGTGAACAAAAAAAATGGTGGCTTAATCCATTACTCAGTGTAACTTTACAGCTTTAACCATTGTGCTGTGCTGAAAATCCTTTATTTAATTAAAGTCCAAAATGACCTACCTTTTAAAAATGGCTTGTAAATCTCCCATTATGCTATATTATCACCAATTATTGGATTTCATCTTTTATCAGCTTATTTTCTTTCAATTAGCACCGGTTTTGTATTTCTTTTTGGAACTGATTGGTCGTAGGCCTGAGCTTATGCACCTCGGTTTTTGAGAGAGAAAAAACATTATTTGTGGATAATTTTGACTAAGTTCTCTCAAAAACTTAGGTGCATAAGCTCAGATCAATGAGGCCTATGATCAGTCAGTTCCAAAAAGAAATACAAAACCAATGCTAATTGAAAGAAAATAAGCTGATAAAAGATTAAATACAATATTTGGTAATAATATCTCATGAAAATGAGAAATTTAAAAGCTATTTTTTTTGCAGGCCGGCAATTTTGACCCAAAAGTGTAAAGAAAAAAAATCCCCAATATCCCCTCGATAAGTAGCATTTTTGGGAAAAAGAAAATCCTCTCCGGGTCAAAATGATCCGACCACAACATGAGGGTTAAACATATTTAAAAAAAATAAAAATGTAATGACACAATCTCTTTCTTGTAAGCAAAATGGGAAATCAAGACAAGAATCGGTTTATTTAATTTTAATTTTACTTTATTTCTATTCAAATGATTTGTTACAGAATCTACAATACAACACTTTAGGATTTCATCCCCGGATTATTAAGTCTACTTAACAGTTCTTAGAAAAAGAATATCTCTGTTTAGTTATTGACAACAGAAATTGTTTAATAATAAGCAAAGATTTTCTTTTACAATTTGTTTACAGTTGTACATGTACACCTACACTAAAAACCGCCAGTAGATGCTTGCATGAGGCAGTCCTTTACATTTTATGTTCACCAGAAGCACTTCATTGGCTGAAAGTTGGAACCACCCATCACTTCCCGTTTTATACAAATGTTAAAGAGTGCAAAGAAATCAGTTCATCTTCATAGACTGCTAAAAGAGAGAGATTTCCCACTAGATGTTTGATGAACATTTCTGGCGTATTACTTTTAATAAAAAAAAGGGAAGAAGTAAAATGTAGCATTCTGTGTGGTCTTTGACAGTTCAAAAACATGATCAAGGTGCAACCTTGACAGAAAAGAACTGGCATAGAAAAAGAAGCATATGTCAAAATACAATAAAACAACCGGAAATTCACAGTTTCTAGTATTTACAGAATTGTATATGGTTGTTTGTAGTATAGGCAAACTGCCGCAAGAAATTGAGGTATGAGGGTAGCCAGGCGGTGCGAAGGCAAGTCTCAGAGCTGAGGTTTGCACCAGAAAACTTGGGGAAAAAAAAAAAATCTTGGTCACACTTTACATTACATTGCTCATGTGTACTGAGCATAATCAGAAACTAACTGGAATTGATTTCAGTGGCATTTTTTATATTCATGATGGCTATTCTTTTTCTCCAAGATATTTTATGTCAAATAATTTAAATAAATCAGTTGATTGAAGTGGTCACCATGGTGTCTAAACACAAAACTAGATAAGCCTAGAATAAAATATTATGAAATCAAATGTTCAAAAGTTTGGGGTTAATCAGATGTCTTAAAGCAGAAAGAGTGGCCCATCGCAAGGTGAAGTGAGGACTGATTTTGTTCTTAAAGCAGTCAGTTTGTTGTCGTTTAGCTATGCAGACGAGTACGAATACAAAAGCTTTAGTGCGTCCAGAAGGCGATACCATCATTAAGGCTTTCAAGAAATACATCCATTGCAAAAAGCTCACTGATACCTCTCAGAAAAAGCACACGTCTCAAGAGCGAGCTCTTTAACAGCGCCATTTAAATAAGTACAAAACCCACCGTTTGAAATTTAAATATTACGTTATTTCTAATGTGGAAAAATACACTGTGCATAATGTACAAGCAAGAAATATCAGCACTTTGGTGTGGGCTTCAGATTAGCTACCGGCTCGTTGTAGCCACGGCTACTGTGCGTCTACTTTCTCCAAGCACCACGCTGAGAAAACAATGAGAAACGTTATGAATGCGCTATACAGTGGTTCACAGTGAGGACGGGGGAGGAAACATCTGCCAGAAATGAACAACGAAGCTTCTATTGGTCCCTGAATTACACATCTCACCGCGGCTGTGCCAGGAACAACCCTCGTAGGAACAGACAGGCCAGAAGTTCCCCGTTTAGAAAGAATCAGTGACTATCCATACTGTAACCCCAACATTATCTTACAGTACACTGATTTCTCCCATTAAAAGTTGTGTAAACAAGCAGGAATTACCTTTAGGATGACAGTTAGTCGCTGAAAACAGACCCAGCGGCCCTCCTCTCTGTCTTCAGGAATGACCTTTAGGATGATAGTTAGTTGCTGAGAACAGACCCAGCGGCCCTCCTCTCTGACTTCTGACAATAATTGTTGTTGTGGGAGGTTCTATATGTCAGTTGTTTGCTTCCTCAATTGGCAATATCACTAAAATGGTCTAGGGCACTGGGGTGACACTCTCTCTTGACTGCCACATAAAAGCGAGGAGGAGGGCTTAGATGCTTGGTTTTTTACAACGCTAAACCAACTTTGAGTTCAGAGATGCTTATCTAAAATGATGTGTTCAGACAAGTAAGTGCAATGTTCAGTCTACAAATTGAAGAGGTCTCCAGCTAGTTCGTGTCCACCAGGGGGAGCCCTTCTCTAGAGTAGCACAAACCATGACCTGAGAGATTATTCTGGAAGGAGCAGTGACGTCACCTCTGGTTTCATCTTGAAGTACTGGCTGAAACGGAGAACTGCATATCTGCAAAAGCACATTTGGTGGCCAAGAATGAGCATACATAGTTTAAATCTTGATTATATGGATGTTGTTCAAAAGTGAAAACATACCCCAAGAAGTCAAAGTCGATAGTGGAGTACTGAGCCTGGATTAATGCCCACAGTCCCCAAAAGAAATGAGATGCCTGGGGAGAACAAAAACCAAAGACCATGAGGACAGTTTAAACTTTTTATTTACTTTTTCACAGAGGAAGATATCGGGGTATTGAGGAATAAATCTAAAAAAAAATTCATACTGTATCCCAAAATGAAGAGAAAAATGTAGAAATTACATTATTATATATATTTATAATCATATTCATATCAGTGTTTTCATTGTTAACTAAGAAATTAAGAAAAACTAAGCTAAGAAAATTTATTTTAATTTCAATTTAATTTCAATTTTAACTAAGATAATTGTATATGAGAGAAACCTATTTTCAGTACCTGGAAGATTTTTGGCTTTGTCTAAATATAAATATATAAATAAATAAATCATAGGAAAATCTATCCTCAAAACCAGGCATATTTATTTTGATTAGAATCAGTGTAATTTAAATTTAGTGCAACGAATACTGCCTTCATATTTCAAATTATCTATAAATATATAATTTGTTCTCATTACATTAATGAAAATGTGATTTACATTGCATAACTGAGAAGAGGAGGTGGATGCTTAACTGTTGTAAAAAATAATGTCTCTCAATGCACAAATCTCAATGTTCCCAAAAAAGGAGGCTTCATTTAATAAACACAAAATGTTGATTTCAGGGTAAAATAGCACTAAGAGATATTCTTGACAGGCTCTGTGAGATTCACCCTGACACTGGAGTTAACGGTGACAGATTGTATGTTGTATTGTTGCTTGGAAACATTTGACCCACGCCTTTCTAAGCAAAGACGGCTTCCTTTTAGTGGACCCATTTAAAAAAGGAAAAAAAGATAACTGCATGGAAGTCATCTGTGTTGATTCTGAATCACTGACAGTGAAGTAAAAGCTTATAAAATGTGGCATTTATATAAAAGCCCTCTGAAGAGACTGAATCACTCCTGCCATCATGTGAATAAAGATCATGGGTTTGCTGGCCTATAATGAAGTCTCTATCCTCTGTGTTTTTCGCTCAACTGCACAGAATAAATGTTTGCCTCTGCCAGACTCAAGGGTCCTGAACCCCCTCAGACACAATCTCTGAGTATATTCAGACCATCTTTTATAAAACTCCATGTCTCCTGGCTTAGGCATGTGAGGATGGTGTGTAAACATCAGGGTGACATAATAAACAGAGCTTCAGTGGGTGCCACACACCCACGTCTATCTAAAATGACAAGTCCTTGGAATATTTAGAGTGAGTTTTTGGAAATATTAGTTAAATAAACTCAATTAAATCATTTTTTATGTAGTTATAAATTATTGTAAAATGCACTACCGCTCAAACGTTTGGGTTTGGTTTTGATTTTCTAATGTTTTTGAAATAAGTCCATTATTCTCACCAAGGCTGCATTTATTTGATCAAAAATACTGTTGTGAAATATTATTTTAATTTAAAATTACTGTATTCTATTTCAGTATAATATATAATATAATAATTATATAACGTAATTTACTCCTGTGATGGTAAAGCTGTTTTTTCAGCATCATTACTCCAGTCTTCAGTGTCACATGATCCTTCAGAAATCATTCTTTCTTATTATTATCAATGTTGAAAACAGCTCAATATTTTTGTGGAAACCATTTTTCAGGATTCCTTGATAAACAGAAAGTCTTTAATGTCCCTTTTGATCAATTTTATGCATCCTTGCCGAATAAAAGTATAAATTTTTATTGTAAAAAATAATCTTACTGGCCAAACCTTTGAACGGTGGTGTACAAAGCTTATAAATTATTGTATAAACAGTTTCTGGCAATTTTCTATTGATTTCCTCTTTGTAACTTTTTCACAACTGTATCCGATATTTTTCAGAATCACCTTTGTTTGATATTATATCATCTACATGATATAATATAGATATAAATGAATGATCAGAATATAACATTTTGATTATTAAAAGCATAGGCCAGCTGCCTTCGATTTCTAGAAACCATAATAATGGCTTAATTTGTTTATGGCATATAATGCATTCATGCATTAACATGACACTTAATGAGTATATGCCCATATTTTTCAGGACTCCTCAGTTTTCTCTGGGCTTTCAATTAAAGCCGCAGAAAAAGGAATCCAAAATGAAAGGCAACAAATCACGCACATCCGTCCATTAACCCCCACACTGTGGCATTCCTCTGGCATTTGTTTTAGCGTCTCTCAAGGTCCCTCTCAGGGACAGGAGAGAAAACAGTGCCTCCCTCAGTTTTGTTCTCCATATCCGAGAGCGAGAGGATGATTTTGTTTTTTCTTTGTAGGCTTTTTTTTCTTCCTTCTTCCCCTGACAGACTGGAAATTAAAAAATTAACACGTCTATTGAACACAAAAGACTGAACTGCGAGAGTAAACTGGATATTAAATTAGTTTTCCTCTCCAATGCAAATATCATCGTCAAGAAAGGGCAGGTGTGCTACTTGATCGTCAAAGAATGACCTGCGCACACACACAAACACCCAGAGGTCCTCTCATTAGATGCTTGCGAAGGTGGGCAGGATGTCAAGGCTTGCAATCACTATTCATACCTTTGTCTCCACTTCAAGCGTCGCTCTAATGCAGACGATCTACCTGCTAAATAGTTCAACTGCTCATGATGTTCCAGTTTACTTTGCAAAATGCTGCATGTCGTTAAAGAAAGTAATTACATTGAAAAAACTAAAGTCTGATGTTTAATTTGGCAGGGTGCAGATGGGTCGAAATGCATCACGATTCCAGACCGTGGCGGATAAATCCAGTTTCGACTCACCAAGGCGAAGCGGTTGACTTGCACGTACAGCACCTCCACTTCAGTGTTGGAGACCTGTGTGCCCTGTGATTTGTACTCCTTGTAGGCCTCCAGATAGGCCCGGAGCCACTGCAACTGGAGCTCTCGCCCAGGATACAGGGTGTAGTCCACCTCATTCAGACCTGTCAATCACAAGAAGGCCACACCCACCTGGTTAAGCGGGGTCTTTTCTCTTCTATACAATAGCTTAATTTGTGTTCATATCGCATTACCTGCAAATTCATTGAAGTGATTCCCAATGTCAAAGGCTTGATAATTGTACCCAGCATATTCGTAGTCAATGAATTTGACATTTCCTGCAGGAGGGGAAACAAATAGCAATTTGTTTAGAGAAGCACATGGGCATTGTCTTCTTAATAACCCTTGTTCTTTTTTACTGTAACAATCTATTGCCTGTATTAGCAAACCAACACTACAATGGGCATTATCTGTAATTTAAATGACTTATCAAATCAAATATGGGAAAAGGAGTAAGGATTTGCGTTCTGGTGCAAGACAAGAAAGAATAAACAAATGACAAAGTGAACAAGACATGGGGACAGATTTCATGCACTTATAGCATGCATGTGGAAAAAACAGCATGTTATATATAGGTGATTCTTCAATTAGGGACACTTTGAAAAATTAAACTTTTTTTTCACAGTTTCATTTCATGTAAAATATTTTTCACATCCTCTAATAATGACCTGTTAATGCCTATTGGAGGTTTTTGATTTTGTGTGTGATGGTAATGATTTTTTTTTGTGTGGACAAAAAGTTGAACTGTTGAAAACTTTTGAACTGTTGAAAAGATACTGTTTCTGAATTAAAATTCTCAGATACTGACCATTTTGGTAATGATGTCAAAAAAGTTACTCTCAAAACATTTACCTGATTTTAACACTTTTTAATAATGTATTATAAGGTTTTAAGTATAGGGGAAAGTGAAATTGATTCTATATTCTGGAAAGTGCAATATTTCAACACTCTTAAATTAGAAACAAGCAATTAAAAACAATACATGTTTAAAAATGTTATAATAATAATAATAATATAAAAATTATGATCATCTTTTCAAAATAAAATGACTTATGTTATCAATTTAAAAAGTTTATCTAATTGATGGATCACCATTTACATGAGTCTGCTGAGAAGAAAAGTGGAAAACTTGCAACTTTTTATAACATTTTATGTTTAAAGGAAAATGTGTATTTTTATTATTATTATCTTTTTTTTATATATATTTCAACTGAAAACAAACAATGATTCCTGCTTGAATACAAATTATTAGTGAGTGGGCAAAGTTATTGCAAGTTTTCCAGGGAAATCTCGTTACTGGTGACAGAAAGAGCACCTCGCATAAACAGTCCTCTGCTCTACAGGAGGAAACACAACAGTAAAAGTAAAAAGAGAGTACAATAAAAGTGAATAGGGCAAAAATGGATAAACAAGTCAGGTTAGAGAAGAGTCAACAGCTTTACAAAATGCAAATAAATAAAGACTAATAAAACGGAGACGGCTGTACTATAAAACCACAGGGCTGGAAGGACAGAGAAGGTAAAGGAGAGAAAATGGCCAATGTCGCCATCTAGTGGCACATAGTCTGTATAGCAATGGTGTAGCAAGCAATGACTTGATCGGTCAGGTGATGTAGACAGTGTTGACTTCAGAATACAAAGCCTTACTCCTCTCACTCTACATATGTGTAATGCGTGTGTATATTTATATATATGTTTACAACTACAGTATAATATATGACAAATCACTGCCTAGTTTGTTATATGCACATTATTGCACCTAATGTGTGTTTGACTTTACGTTGCCTTGCATTCCCAGTGCTCTAGAGCTTATGGTGTGTAGAAAAAAAGTTTGATTGACATTGGACAGAAGTGTTGGTCTACAGAAAGAGACACGTGAGGTGGTTACCGGACCCGGTGGCGTCCTAGCGGGACACACTGAACACCTCCAGTCAGTGGCTATAGCCCTGTGCAGCAGATGAAGAGATTTGGGCAAACTCACATCTGTCACAGAACACACACAGCTTCACTGCAGAGAGGCCATTGGGCACCTCCCCCGTTAAGAACAAACACGGCTCATCTCATAAACGCACACCCCCACCACACAGCATCCCCATTGGTCCATTAGCCAGCCAGTGAGGCCCCAAGTTACTGGCTCTATGCAAATGCCACAGTGGCTTCCTGTGCAGGTCAAGCCTGTGGGACTCTCAAAACTTATTTGACTCCCTGAGTGTCAACGAAAGGCAAGAAAAACAAAAATAGGTACGATCTCGGAAAGCTGGCCTATTGCATAACTCTCCCGTTCTTGGCTTCTATAGGTCTCGCCGGGAAGGGGAGGGGGCTGAGTGAGCAGGAAT
The DNA here is from genome assembly GCF_001515605.1 of Sinocyclocheilus anshuiensis. Classification (NCBI taxonomy): domain Eukaryota; kingdom Metazoa; phylum Chordata; class Actinopteri; order Cypriniformes; family Cyprinidae; genus Sinocyclocheilus; species Sinocyclocheilus anshuiensis. Next base: position 186,444 of record NW_015542896.1, read on the forward strand.
GTCAAAAACGTAAACATTTTACTGTGAAAACTTCCTCCCACCCCTTGGTCTCTGTGTTAAAAGCGAGTTGGAGGAAGTGGCGTGGCTTTTTTTCTGAAAACAGAGCCTCATTCCTCTCTAAGTTTAAGTGCCCAAGGTCGCAGCTGCCTCCAAACCCTGTTCTCGAAGCAGATTTCCATGACCCAATCTTTAATCGCTTGTTGTCAATTATTTACTGCTTCAAGAACAGTTTTTAGGGGCAAGTGATACCTTTAGGGCAACCGATACACGTGCTGTTGGTAATCAGTTTGACTGTTGCTGCCACTTCAAAAGAAAAAAGAAAAAAGTGAGAGACAGGAACTACACATTCTCACACTACTGCTGTGGCAGAGCAGCCATTTTCTCATGCTCATACTCTTCAAAGTGGGTCATTCCTGTTATGCTGATGATTTTGAGTGAACAGAGGGTGATTTTTAATTAATAATGTAAGTGTGTGTGTGTACATGTATATAAAATTTTAGATTACAACTACAGTATAATATATGACAAATACCTATATATCTAAATATTTAATATAACAAATATACAATTAATTATTCATTATATTATTTATAAATATAATTTATTATATAAAAATATTGTACTTTTTTTAGGTTTGGCACCTGAGAACATGACAAAAATGTCAACATCCACTCAAACCAAAGAGAAATTATTAAAATAAGAATAATGACAAAGTAAAAATAGACATACAATTAGAATATTTTATTAAAATGTGTATATATTTATACATTTTAATTCTGTTACATATAAATGTTATGTATAAATTAATGAGTAATATAGTAAATGAATAATAAATAACACAGTTTATTTTCCTAGTCTAATTTACATATTTTAAATAAATACTGTATTACTAAAACTTCAAAATTATCAAATGACTTGCTTTGATTCAAATTAGGTTTTAAATTTCCTTCCTGTTATTTTCTTGTCATTGTATAAATAAAGCTGAAGAGCCTTAGCCTGTGCTAGGCATATTTATGAAAGTCTGATACTGTGTTTTATAGAAAAACTTCCTTATTTCATAAATATATTTGCAGAAAGGAAAGAACTGAAAACATTCTGCATAACAGGAATGTCACACTCGCATTCACTCTCCATCCTGTGGGCCAGGTAGCGGCAGACAGTCGCCAGTCTGTACATCATGAAGACACAAACACACATTTGCTTTTGATTTCAAGAACAGAAAACACATTTTATGGAAACCAGTGGATTCTCCTGATGCCTTGACTGAAATTGGATGAGAATGTCATTTTACTACCCTTTAGCAAAGGGCATCCATGCTATATTTCAGAGGTGAAAACACTAAATTTAGGCCTACCTTAGGCAGGGGGGGTTGGGGAAACATACGCTGTGGCTGAAGGAAGCTGGTGGGGTTTGTTGGACTCACCTTCCTGTTGGTTGTAGATGATGTTCTTACAGAGCAGATCGTTGTGACACAGAACGACTGGGGAACCTAGTTTAGAAAGATTCTGTTGAAGCCAGATCATCTCGTCTCTAAGACACACAGCACTGGGCACCTCACTGTTCAGCCTAGAAACAGATCGACACATACATGCATTCAGAAAACACAAACGCACTTTTGTGTTCCAGCGTGATTCAAAGAGTAGACAAACCTGCCTCACTCAATAAGATAAATATCTTAAAAACCACTATCTATAAATAGTAAACTAACTGCACAGACACTGTATGGGCGTGTAATTTGTTGTCAGCGGTTGTTGCGCAATAATTTTTAGTGCCTCTAAGGCATAAAAATAATCCATTTTTAATCCAACTCTAAATTCAAACATACCTGAACTATTACTTTTGCTCAAACTTGACTTGGACAAACACTCTAACAACCCACACAGCAGCATTCTCCATGTCTCAGTTTTGCGTGTACAACCACTCACATTTCCTTCAGACAATGTACAAATTTAGTTGCATCTGCAAAAATTTGACAATAGATATTTCATGGGTATTTGGCACTGACTTTATATTTAAATCTAACGGTAAAATATTTCCAAACACCCTACTTGACTGTTTAATTTTGTTGTTTTATTTATAATAATATCTTTCTTTTGATATTCATGTTAATATTGTTGAATAAATAAGTATTTTTTATTATATTTTAATATGGATTATTGTCATCTTATGTAAAGCACTTTTGAGAATATATTTTTATTAGAAATAAAAATCAGATAGACAGTGTTCTTAATGCATGTTGTTCTCAACTTGTATCTGTACAAACACATTTGTCTGTGCCAAGAGGAGTCATGTCATGTAACATTGTAACATTGGGAGGATTTTCAAACCACAATGTAAGCAAAGCATATTGAATGGAATATGCTTTGAATATGAAGAGAAACGGCATACATCTAAAGAACCTGTAGTACTTTCTGTTCGTCTATGCAAGTGAAGCTGAGATCTGAACCTCCCTGTATTGACAGCTTTAATATCGCCCAGAGACATTATATTCGAAGGGTGTGTTACTCTACATGTACTGCTTTGCTAAAAAAAAAAAAAAAAACATGTCAAAACACAATCACACCATAAAACACGATGCAATCCTTCAAATTAAAGCTCACCTCTGGTCCTTCTCAGGGTCTTCAAAGTGTGTAGGAACAAGAGAAAAGAACTTGCTCATCTTCAGCCAGAGGTCTGATTGGGGCACCCAGCCGTTGTGGGCATGTATGGCATGATACTTTGCCATCTGCCTTGCAATGTGCCTGTAAACAAATAAAAATGTCTTATTTTCAGGTTTAGATTGCATTTTCAGAGATCATTCTAATATGCTGATTTGGTGCTCAAGAAACATTTCTTATTATTATCGATGTGACAAACAGCTGGAAAGTTCCAAAGAATTACATTTATTTGAAATAAAAAGCGTTGTAACATTACAAATGTCTTTGCTGTCAATTTTGCTCAATTTAATCCAGCGTTGCTGAATAAAAGTATTCATTTTTTTACTTTTGAACGGTAGTGCATTTAAATGCCAACACTTTAGTCATCGCCCTGCTGACACAGTAGCCTTGTTCTTTCACAGCTGTCTGAGACCTGACTAGTATTGGCGGGAGGCCTGGGTCAGAGTGCGAGAGAGAGAGTGCAGTGCGTCATTCATGTCTTAAGGGATTACTGGGAAAGTTTTGGGGTTATGTGACAAGTGTCTGGCTAGTTGGAGGTCAACACCGATATCTCCATCCCCGTCACGCAGTCCTGAATCAATTAGCTCAGTATTATAAAGGATGATTGGATGATCATCCCATTAGAACACGCAGTTTCTAACCTGAAGATGGCAGGGCTGCGGATGTGCTCGGGCTCCAGAGCCACTCCCTGCAGGAACTCATAGCACAGGCCATTGTTGAAGGTGCAGTAGAGGCGTGGAGCACATCGGTGCGCCTGCAGGACACGGAAGCTCTTCACTTCGAACTCACGGTCCACAAACAGTTCTGTCTTGTTCCCATAGACCCGAACCAGGACCATGTCCTGCATGGACCCGCCGACGTAACAGCCAATCAGCTTGTTTGTGATACCGTCGGTGAAAGTCTGCAGAAAGAGGAAGAAAACAAGCGGAGAGGTCATCGGTTTCAGCTCGGTCAGATGGTTTGAGGTTAACCTTTAGTGATGTTCATTAAAAAACTCATTATTGAGATCAGCATCACATGCCACCAGTTCCTTTTTTTCGCTGAAGAGAACCCTCATATTTACATGTATATTAAAAAAAGACTGATCACCAAACTCAGTGTAACCAAAACAACTAAATTACTTTTAGTTTATTTTGAATCAAAAGTGGGTGTATTCAGGGTGACAGAGCTGAACAAATTTACATTGTCTACTAATGTAAAAAAGGAGCGTGTTTGGGACGCCAAGCATTCCAGGCCACAATCATCTGTACTATCTGGGATTGACTGGCAGTGGGCAGAACGTCAGGAATTTGATTTCTGCCTGTGTCAGAGTGGTCTGGCATGTGCTGAGCACTCAATTTTGTTTCAAAGTTGATGAAAACAACCCAATACATATCTGGTTTCCCTCCCACATGCGAGCGACGTGACACACCCCTACCAACTCTATTTATACAAGGAAACACTGTTCCGCACCTTAGGCTAAACAGTGTTCGGTTTACAAGAATATAATTACAGACTGCTGACTTTTTATCTGGATGGAGGCTTCAGATGTGTGAGTTTACACTTGTAATGGGGAAGTGAGTTCTTATTTGGTTTTAAAGAGACAGTTCACCCCAGAATGAAAATTCTGTAATCATCTTCATGTCACTCCAAAACCTGTATGACTTTCTTTTTTATCTGTGCAACACAAACGAAGACGTTTTGAAGAACATCTCAGGTTTCTGTATATGTTTTGTCCATGAGGTCCAATATTGTTCAGATATCCTTCAAACTCTCTTCAGCTGTGAACTTCTGTGGCAAAATCATCAATAAATTACCAATGATTTCATGGAAATTTCCACTCGGCCTTCGCAATCCGAAATGCAGAGAACATTCGATTCAATGCCAGTAGTAGCACTTGAATAACTTGATTCAAGGTGTCTCCCCTGGTGCACAGCTAAAGAAAAGATTGCTATCTTCACAGTACTCAACAACACCAAGGCGACGGAAACCTGAACCATCACATTGAACATTGTTAATGCCGTGGTCAATAGTCAATACATGCAGGTTTTGTAATTAGTGAAACTGACTTCGTACATACTACGTTTCTAAGAAACTCCTTGAGATGCTGCTTGTCTGGAAAGGCTGAAAACTTCTAGGAGAATAAGTAGTCATGTGAAATATGTTTGTTCTTGGAAAAGGCAGTTCTGTGAAATGCCTTGTTCAATCATTAAGGATGTTTTGAGCTTTGTGTATAGATGTACTCCACTGTACTCTTGATTCCGCCCATCTCAGGCTTATCAATCATGTATGAATGCAGAGCGCTCTGGGGTGAACAGAGCAGTGTAATGTCACCGTCACAGTCGTCTTTCTGTGCTAGCTGTAAGCACACACCTATTAGTGTTATAGTAATTTCACTGGATAGCAAACAAATGCCTATACACTGACTATCCTACAAAAAATATTGACTTTGAGCCATTTTAAAAATGAGGAATGCTGTATGACCATAAGGCACTAATGCAGGTAGAAAATTTCCTCATACTTTATTCATCTGTCAGAACAGTAAATGACATCCACCTAGATTCCACATTATATAATTCTTAACAAAGCATCAGTGAATGGTCATTCAAAAGTAAAAAAAAAAAGTATTATATACCTTTTCCAGTGCCTTTAGGTTTCATAAATTGGTTCTAGTATCCGATAAGTTCTAATAAAACTGGAATAGACACTATTGACTAGGGATGCACCGATCCGATACTCAGTATCGGTATCGGCTCCGATACTGCCATTTTTTGCCGGATTGGGTATCGGTCAGATGAGACCGATCCAAATCCGATATTGTGTGTATACTATTCTGTGTTACTGTTGAGCCCCACGAAAGGCATAAAAACATAAAGCACCATAAAGTTTCCATGCACTGTATTCCAAGTCTTCCGTTCCATTGTTTAATGTTACATTCAAGTTTGCGTAAACTCGTCTCTCCACTGCGGCTGTCTGTCATCCTCCATTCAGCATTCAGACTGCGTGTCGCGTGTGGTTACGACAGTCAAGAAGATGAAACTCTCTCCAAGATGATTCAATGTTCCTATTATTATTCTTGATCTGTAGATAAAGATCAATGGTTTTGCATAAAAGGACTTTATATTGCTGGAGTTTAGTGCTGTTTCTAAATCATGTTACTTTCTACCGGGTGTCTGTTAGATCACAACACCGGAGTAGAGAGCACTATGAATCGTTCTTCACACGCACAGTAACTGAAATTTAAATGAATGTATTTTACAACAATACAAAGAGCAATGTGTAACATTTTACCAGATTTAGTCCTACTAAATTAGTTCCCCACTAAATAATGTTTTTTCACTACATTTTTTGGATTTTATCAAATTATTGCGCACTTTTTTAGAGTAACTTTTGCTGCTGAATTATCTATTTACCTAGTTTATAATAGTATTTTTGTCATAGATTATGATTATATATTTTTTCATTTGTTATTTTTCTGTATAATGAAGTTGTCTATATTTAGTAGACTGTGTTTAACACACAAAACAGTGATGATCAGGTCAACACAGAGGTATAGAAATTCTACATTGATTAAAAAAAAACGGTATCTGTATCGGCCGATACTCAAGAGTTTTTGGGATTGGATCGGATTGGTTCTGAAAAAAATGGTATCGTGCATCCCTACTATTAACTAGTTACTATTACTTACACCTTAGTAACTAAGTACCTACGCCTAGTGACTAGTACAACTATAATAGACACCAGCAAATATTGTATACTAGCTGGAAGTGAATAGTTCTCCATACACTGAGCAAAATAGTAACCTTTAAATTAACTGGTTTTATTCAAGTGAGAAATATTATTTAATATCGCTGAATCAGCCTAAATACATAATTTAAACCGACAAAACTAAGTTTTACAGATTTAATCAGGTAGTACTAGCTCTTTAAGGTATCAGTTAAAGGTTACCACTTTTTACAGTGTAGAATTTAAAGGCAAAATTTGCAATTTGTTAACCATAGCAATTACTAGTCACTATTAGGATTCATGTAATTAGTACTAGTATCTAATAAATAAGTACTAATTACTAATTGAAAAAATGTACTAGTCATTATTGGAATACCTAATAAAGTAATTAATTAAATCGTAATAACATAAAAACAGACACTAATTCGCTTAAAGGAATAAATAAGCTGAAAAAATACAATAAACAAAATCCAAGGATCCACCACCCACATTCTTCCCTTTGCAGTTTTACTTTCCATTTATACTGTTGCTGTAATTATCTCGTAATGGTGCATTAAATACATTGTAGCATGCACGCATGTAAGAGCAATATATTTATATGAATGAGAGTGTTACAACATAAGTGCTTTGACAGCTCGCATTGGCAGCAGTGTCTCTGCTAAGCGCCATGGTGCCGACGGGTCCATCTGGTGACGCAGCTCAGGATTTGAAGGCGCAACACGCTTAACTTCGCTTTCTGCATTATAAAATGCGTCAAACGAGCTGCTGTCAGTGAATGCAGACTTTCTGCATCGGTTAGAGTCGGCGTGAGACCACCTGAATCGTAGGCAACGAAAAAGACATCAGAATTACCTTCATTTTGACCTCCGAAGGTTTCCAGTGGGGTCTCAGCGTCTTGATGAGTTTCAGCGCTCCGGCTCTGTAATCGTGCTCATCTAGAGTCACGTCTAATTTAGGAACCACAGGCGCGCCTTCTGGGACGTGAATGTAATTGGCCATTGCTGTATACGCTCGCTGATGCTGCTCTGAGACGGAGAAAATTCAATGAATGCGATAAAGTAAAGCAGGGTGCGGATTTAAGCTCAGGTTCTGCACGGTTACGCCTCCAGTGGTGATGTTCGATTCGCGAATCAAGCGTTCTTATCAGTCGGTTCTTTTTCGCAATTCAACTGAACCGATTCGCAGAGCGATTTGAGCGGACGGTTCTCTCAAATCAGAATCAGAATCAGAAGAGCTTTATTACCAAGTATGTTTACACACACAAGGAATTTGACTTGACGACAGGAACATATTTATATACATATTTAGTATATTTATATACATTTGTATACAAATGTGAAAATTCTATGATTATTTATCTTGTATAGATCCAAACCTGTGTAAATTTCTTACGTGGAACACAGAATGAAACAACAGATTAAAAAAACGCTGTCAAATAAAAACATGGGGTGTCTGAAAGTCTGGGTGAGAGGTTCACAAGTTATTGCAATAAATGTGGTGTCATTATGTCATTTGGTGTCATTATCTTTTTTGTGTTCAATGAGGAAAAAGTCATAGGGGTTTCATTTACTCACGAGCACGAGTAAATGACAGAATATTACTAATCTGACCAATTTTATGGGGCGAATCCCCTCCAGAATCCCCTCCACTCACTGACGTGGAATCATAAACATAAACAGCACACAATTTAAGAGTTCAGAGGCAAAAGCCTCTAAGTGCCATCTGAAATGTTCTTCTAAAAATGAGCATTTTTATCAGGCTCCAATATTTAGGTTCAGTAATTTTACTTTAATGGCAATGTATAGGTCCTTTTCTATGCCATTAAAGTGAAATTAATCAACATAGGCCTAAATATAAGAGCCTGACAAAAATACTAATTTTAGATTAAAATTTCAGACGGCATTTAGAGGCTTTTGCATCTGAACTCTTCAACTGTACACTGGAAATATAAACAGAAGTATTTAAAGAAATATTTAACTTGAGCGATGATTAATAGAAATCAGTGAATTGGTTTTTGAACCGGTTCATTCAAGTGAACAATGCGAACGAACCGATTCGCTAAAGTGATCCGACTTCTCAGCGCTATCAGGTGATCCCACCCCTGTGCGTTCAGAGACTGTCGCGGTGCATGCTGGTACTATATGACTCACACTGCTTTACATCTACAGATTTCAGCGTTACTGTGTCACTAAGACAATACTCAGGTAGAGGGGCTTTCGTGTTTGCTTTTCTGTTTTCCAGGCATGAAAATGTGTGCTCACTGCCGATGTTCATCTTGAATGGCCTTTAGCAAGATTCTCAGAGAGATAAAATTATGTAAGATGTGTAGCAACCTGTGATTCATGGCAATCACACGCATTACAGTTTCAGATTGACGTAACTTTTAAATAAACGTAACAAACGTTTCATTTCTTTGTCTTATAAATAAACCATATAAATATGTACGGATCGATTGGTTAATAGATGCACATGTATTTGTTAGGTTAATAATACTTTATCAATCATTATATTTATCTATCTATCCATCCAGAATGTTCTGTGAGACTTTCCAGAAATGTCTCCCCTGCCTTTAAAACAGGTACGTGTCCCATAATGACCCTGCATTATCATGACATCACAGAATACAGGTCAGTTTTGTCAGCATCACTGGATGTTAACAGATTGATGAAGTGAATTTGATTTTGCGGCTTGTAAAATTCCACATTCACAGATGCAAATATTCAAACTCCAGACCTCTCTTTTTTGTTTTCATGAAATAATTTGAGCTATACATTTAATTGATCCATTTGTCTTTAACAAGTGTATCTGTTTGTAACTCTTTTCCTATCTTTAATGACATGTAAGTTTCAAATCGTTTTTTTCTTCTTCTCCAGTGTAATGTATTAAACGCCCCCTTTTTTCTTATTTAGTTGTTTAATTTTTTATTTTGTTGCTATTGTTTATCATTTTTATTTGTTGATATTTGTGTATTACTGTTTCTGTGTTGTTGTCTGTATGTAAAACATTTCCCTCCGCAACCTGTTTATGTGTATTACATGTCGTGACCACTGTATTCAAAAGAAAATTGTTCTAATTTTATCCTGTACAGGAATTACTTCCCTACGGGGGGCGCTCCGTGGCTCAAAAAGTTTACTTGAAAGATTGATAGTAAATCTTTTGGTTAAGATGTGATTCATAGTCGTCATAATAACAATAATTTAATAATACTGAAAAACTTTCTCTTTATAATGCCGTACGGCCTCATAATAACGTTCTCGTAATTTTGAGCTCGTACCTCATAATACTGAACAAATGTTCTCATATACACGGTTATAAGCTTTCCTTATAGGCTTTTCTTCTTTTTTATATTACACAATAAACATTTTACAATACGTGTTAGCAAAAATGTTATATGTACTTAATGTTAGAGAAAGGACTATTATAGCGCTCCACGTGACACGATTCTGACCAATCCCGTGGCGTCGCGGGCCGGAAATGATGGCCGGTTTTCACACTAGTGCTTCCATTATGTCCCTGTAGCGTTAGCGAGGGCTCGAGTATAGCTTACACACTCACACACACCTCGTGTAGCTGGTGGCACAGCACTGTAGCTGGGAGCGCAGCTCTGAGCTCCACAGTCCTCCCCGATACGTAATTTGGCCACAAAGTACTGGTGTGTGTCGTTGTTTTGCTGTGTTTGCAAGGTAATGATTGATTTCCTGGCTAGCCAAGCCTGTTAGCCAGCACATCTGTTCTGTCCTGTTAAATACCTTGTTTTTAGACATACACGGGTAGCTGTTTTTGAGTAAAATTCCAGATGTGCCCTGTCATTTTTTTTAGGTCTCCAGTGAGTATGGCTATGAGACAGACTCCTCTCACCTGTTCTGGTCACACCAGACCTGTTGTGGATCTGGCGTTCAGTGGAATAACTCCTTATGGATATTTCCTCATTAGCGCTTGTAAAGGTAGGTGTGTTCTTTAATCTTAAAACCAACCCTTGACAGTACAACTGGTCTTCTTGCTAGGCATTGAGCATGTTGTTTAACAATTTGTTTAAAGTAAGTGACTGTCTATAAGATTAATTGTCTGTAAAATACATCTGAAAGTTTGTTTTGGCAATCCAAAATTGCAGATGGCAAACCTATGTTGCGCCAGGGAGACACAGGGGACTGGATGGGGACGTTCTTGGGTCACAAGGGTGCTGTCTGGGGTGCCACCTTAAATAAAGAAGCTACAAAAGCAGCTACTGCCGCAGCAGATTTTACAGCGTAAGTACAAGCAATAGCAAAAAAATGATATGGGTGAAGTAATATTGGTGAAACGTTATTTTACCTTTAGTATTTATTTGAATCTGACAGAAAGGTATGGGACGCTGTCACTGGAGATGAGGTCCTCACACTGGCGCACAAGCACATTGTGAAATCTGTGAACTTCACACAGGTATTATATTTAAATATAGTATTTATTTATTAGTTTACTTCTTGCATTAAATATTTTAAATATACTAGAATAAAGTAATGAAAACAGTACCCTTTCAAGTCTTTTCGAATACAAAAATGTTGAGATATAAGGCTGAACAATATTAAGATTTATTTTCTCTATCTCTATAATCCAAACTATGTATGAAACTACCATATGTTCACAGCATTAATAATGTCATTTCAGTGATGTCACTTCATTTCATGTTTTCGAACACTGTTAATTGGGCGGAGTAATTTTTTTAAAATGAAGAGATTTTATCTGCATATGTTAAATCAACAGGACAGTAACTGTCTCCTGACTGGAGGGAATGATAAAGTACTGCGCATCTATGATCTCAGCAAACCTGAAGCAGGTATGTAAAGTGACTTTTTTTTATTTGTTTTGATTTGCAGAATCCAATTCCTAGTCATAATTGCTTAGCACATTGTGAAATCTGTGAACTTCACACAGGTATTATTTTTAAATACAGTATTTATTTATTAGTTTACTTCTTGCATTAAATATTTTAAATATACTAGAATAAAGTAATGAAAACAGTACCATTTCAAGTCTTTTCGAATACAAAAATGTTGAGATATAAGGCTGAACAATATTAAGATTTATTTTCTCTATCTCTATAATCCAAACTATGTATGAAACTACCATATGTTCACAGCATTAATAATGTCATTTCAGTGATGTCACTTCATTTCATGTTTTCGAACACTGTTAATTGGGCGGAGTAATTTTTTTAAAATGAAGAGATTTTATCTGCATATGTTAAATCAACAGGACAGTAACTGTCTCCTGACTGGAGGGAATGATAAAGTACTGCGCATCTATGATCTCAGCAAACCTGAAGCAGGTATGTAAAGTGACTTTTTTTTATTTGTTTTGATTTGCAGAATCCAATTCCTAGTCATAATTGCTTAAAGATAAAATGACATGTTCAGCTAAATGGCATTTGTAATGCAGAACCCCAGGAGATTGCAGGCCACACCTCTGCCATAAAGAAAGCTCTGTGGTGTAACAATGACCAACAGATTCTCTCAGCTGCTGAGGACAAAACTATCCGGTAAGTGGCCAAAATGGTAATGGATGAAGTCTTTGAATTTTACAGTTGATACTTTGCTTTTTTGCAGACAAATATTTTACAGTATGTCTATATATGTCGGTTTATGTATGTATGTCTGATTCTGAGTGCGTGTTGTCTTTCATGTGTAGACTTTGGGACAAGAACACAAAAGAGGCAGTGAAGACACTGTCGTTTGATGCCTCTGTCAGCAGCATGGAGTACATTCCTGATGGGGAGATCCTCGTTATCACATACGGGAGGACCATTGCTTTCTACAAAGCCCACAGGTAGATGGCTACAATCTGTCAAATCATGCAAATATTACCTTTAAGGGCTAATTAGGACAAAAACATGCCCTTAAAATGTATTGAGAACTGAATGTCAGACGGTTTCTGTTTTATTCAGTTTGGATCTGATTAAGACTGTTGATGCCCCTGCTTCCATTCACTCTGCCTCACTGCATCCTGAGAAAGACTTATTTGTAGCTGGAGGAGATGATTTCAAGCTTTATAAATATGACTACACCACCAGAGAGGAAATGGGTAGGAATATGGTTCCTGAGTTAATGTAATTAACTAAATTATGAAAAAACAAAGCTTATTATTATAGATTGGCTCATGAATATATACTTATTTCTTCATGCTTGACATTAAGTTTGTCTCTCTTTCAGAGTCATATAAGGGTCATTTCGGGCCCATACACTGTTTGCGGTTTAGCCCTGATGGAGAGCTGTATGCCAGTGGCTCAGAGGATGGCACTCTGCGTCTGTGGCAGACAGCTGTAGGGAAAACATACGGCCTGTGGAAATGTGTCCTGCCTGGTGAGTTTACATAGATACTGTGAAGATACAGTCAAGAAAGTAAGTATGTCGGGCTGCACAAGTGGTTGAATTAAAACCGAAATCGCGATATGGCTTAGTGCGATTTAATTAAATATATGCACACCACTGCATTCTTCTACACACAAACGGCTCATGATCCAGTTTTTTGAGTGACTCTGAGCAGCTCAGTTTGCAGTAAATGCTACTCTGAGCTTGGGTCACTTAAAATGTGTATTTGAGAACACAAAATGCTCCAACTGTCTTAAACTTGTAATGATAACTTGAAGTGCTTATAAACCAACTGTTGTCAACAAAACAGAAGTTTTAAGGGCTCTCTGCAGGGTTATGCACAATCTGTGTTCACTGAAGTGAAAGCTTGGTGGTTTTCTTTAAAATAAAGAAATTAAGACTGTAATTTGTACTGTAAAAAAAAAATGTAGTAGTAATAGTAGCAGTATGTTTATCTTCAATACTCCTATTTTTTTTTATTTTACAGTTTAGGGGTAGGCGATATGACCAAAATCTTATATCACGACATGAGTAATTTTATTACACAGTAACGATATATATCACAATATAGTTAGTTATTTTTGCTTTAAATAAGGTCTTCATGATATCAAAATGTTTGATACCATAGAAATTTCATAATTCTTGTCACCAGTGTCAATATCACAAAATAAAAATGTAAAAATATGTACACTTTATTTCTGAAAGCCTAAACTTTACATACATTATCAGTCTAATACGCTTCTATTAAATGTAGTAGTAATAGTAGCAGTATGTTTATCTTCAATACTCCTATTTTTTTTATTTTACAGTTTAGGGGTAGGCGATATGACCAAAATCTTATATCACGACATGAGTAATTTTATTACACAGTAACGATATATATCACAATATAGTTAGTTATTTTTGCTTTAAATAAGGTCTTCATGATATCAAAATGTTTGATACCATAGAAATTTCATAATTCTTGTCACCAGTGTCAATATCACAAAATAAAAATGTAAAAATATGTACACTTTATTTCTGAAAGCCTAAACTTTACATACATTATCAGTCTAATACGCTTCTATTAATTAACCAAAAGAAAAGCTTGCAATATAGTGCTTATAATATGGCATTGTTATATTTTCTAAGTCCAGCAGAATTGCAGCACTATCATTAGATTTGAAAGGCTCATGACAGATGTCATTGCCTAAGTTGGCTGAACGTCTGATGCATTCGGCACACAAAACTGGAAACACTGTGGGAGTTTCAGAGTCGTCATCGGATTGGTTGAATTATACAGGATTTCCGGGAGACGTGTGTGTCACGTTCTTTAGCGTTCCGCCTGGAAACAAATATGCCGTGACGCCAAACCCCCTTATGTTAGAAGAAAGCCGTTATGTTTACAACTGTGACAATGAGCGCTTATCAGGATCAACTGAACGCTGGATTTTCAAAAGTATGTGAAATATTTATAGTTTGCAGCATAGAATCTTTAAAATACGTCCAAGAGTTTTACACATGGTCTGTTATTGTGGGGACATTTCCACGCCCCTAAACATGACGCAGAACAAACCAAAGCGTGATTGGTTGCTTTATCTGTCTGTCATATGGCCTCTTGGGCGGTCCTTGCCATTCAAAGCGGCCAAGGTTCCCAGACCTTCTGCCATCACCCTGCAGCCCAAGACTGGTCGCCCACTGAAGCTAAGCAGGGTTGAGCCTGGTCAGTACCTGGATGGGAGAAACCAAAGCGTGATTGGTTGCTTTATCTGTCTGTCATATGGCCTCTTGGGCGGTCCTTGCCATTCAAAGCGGCCAAGGTTCCCAGACCTTCTGCCATTAGTCTGAAGGTCTGGCTAAGCGAGACTATCACTTGTCTTTACTTAAGCGATTAGCTGACAAGTGGCTTGTTTTGCCTCTCATTTGCATGAAGAAATGCTTTTTCTGTTGTGCTGTAATTAATACAATATCTGGCACAATTCTCCCTGAATGAGAATGAATCAAATGCCTGCTCATCAATAATTCAATATTAAATTATTTGGTTATCAGTGATTTTTTTTTTTCTATTTGAAAGTGCCTCATAGGTAAGGAATAGGCTTCATATGTGGCCTTGTGTATCAGATTATGTATCCTACACTAAAATCTCTCTGTCCCTTTCAGAGGAGCTGTCATCAGAGAACTCTGAAGTCCTGTACTGCCCTCCAGCAGAGATCAAGGCCTGAGTTGGGAGAGAACGAGGCAAAGGAGGAGAGATCACGGGAGAGGTCAGGGGACTGGACGGGTCAAGGAAACCACACCCCAGCAGAGTGCTGTGCCACCACCCTTTTTCACATGAGACAGACCGCACGGCCGAGCATGACTTTTGAGCGTGGAGATAAACCAACACGCACATACACATTGTGGATATGAGCATCAGGAGACGGCGGTAGAGCTGAGAGCGCTAGTTCAAATGCTAATCCTCCAGCTGCCTGCTTTTACTTTGATACCCATGATACACCAGTCAGCTCCTTCATAAGCGGTCGGTTTCTGCAGCACTGTGATCACTTTCGTTAAGATTATTTTTCTTTTTTTTTTTTCTTTTTTTGGTGTTACAACATGTGCTTTCAGTACATTTTGTTTGTTAATGCGAGAGTTCAATGTTCGGTTTGATAACATCTCTCAGCGGAAGTGCTCCTGAGGAACGTGTTATTCAAATGTTTTTCAATAGTAGTGTGAATTTGTGATAAATGTTTTCCATGACAGCCTGGGAAATATGTAAACATGTAAAACTTAAAAGTGACTTAAGTTCTTTAATAATTTTGTCTTTGGTTGCAACATAAGTTGTATCATTTGGCCAATAAAATGATGACGTACCTTTATCAAATGGAACATTTTTATTATTTTTTTTTATGAGATAATATAAAAGTTTTAATTTCAAAGCATTAATTACAAATAACTTAATGCTGTGATGTTCTGCACTTCAATTGCCCATCAGTCCACCAATAGAAGCCATTTTGTAGTTTAAATCTAATCTTTTTAAAGTTATCTTATAAACTTATAAACAAGTGGTTCAACCCGTCTATTTATCGCCAGCGATTTTAAATAGTCTAATAACCAATCAGAGCGCTTCTTTCTGCGGAACGCGTCCAATAGGGGTCTCTCTCCTAAGATGGTCACTGATCCCATAAAAGAAATCAGTCTCAGCCAGCGATAGTGTTCTGCTCAAGCTAACAGACATGTCGGAATTTCTGGCGGACCCGTCTGTGCTCACTAAAGATAAGCTTAAAAGTGCACTGCTGGCCCATAATGTGGCTCTGCCGAACGGCGACCAGAAGAAGGACGTGTACGTGCAGCTGTACTTGAAGAATCTGACCGCGCAAAACAAAAAGAGCAGTGGCTCTCCGGATGTCTTCTCCAGCGACGAGGAACTGCCTCCAGCCCCCGTGGTCTCCAACAGGAGCCGCTCTGGCAGGGTGGGTTGGTTGGTCGTTGATCTGACTTGTTTTGGCTATGCTTGCTTTGTTTTGGCTGGTTATTTGATTTCCATATAAATGAATCTGAATGAGTTGATGCAATTCGCAGTTTCGATTTTTATAAATTGAATCAAATCGTGCATCTTTTAAAAGATGTTCGAGTAAAATGAAGAGGTTAGTATTATCAGAGTAAATAAATGTCACAGGTGTCCGGTTTACCAATGCACATGTCTTACAAATGAAAACAAACCGGCATGGCGAACTTTTACTAATGATGTCCGATTCGTGAACGAATCGTTATTTTGAGTTGGATCATTTCAGTGAATCAATTGAGCTATATTACAAAACAGGTCTGAACGATTCATTTGCGAACATTGAATTAGTAGAATAGAAGTGTTACACAAAACACAAATATTTGTATGAATTTTATCACACTCGCAACATATATTTATTAGAATAGTATTAGATTAAAACATGCAGTAATACATTTAGCCAATAATTGAGACTTAAATTATATTTAAGTTCTAAATTACTTTTTAAGTTGAATCATAGCTACAAGTAACTTGGGCTCATGGAACGCCCTTAAGATATAATCAAAACACATGTAACAAACTTAACGACAAATATGTAGTCTGAACCGCAAAATGTATTTATCGCTTTATTTGAACGCTTATTGCAATAATATGTCGTGCAGAAATATATCAGGTATCGCGCTTTTACGTAGTGCCTTAAAATAATCATTTTAGAACAGGGTTTTGAAGCTAACCGTTCGAAAGAACCGATTCGAACGCTTCTCAGCCTTTGTATTTCCCGCGTAAATGCATCGGTCTGATTCATTGATTTAAATTTCACTTAAGTGTTTAAAATCCATTTACAATCATAAATGCATGACTTGCAGAAATTATAACGTGTCGAAAATCTTACACTGCTACGTGTTATCTCAGTTCCACATCTGTTTCAGGCGTGTCACAGGAAACGTAAAAGTCCCAGGCCCAGCTTTATTAATGAACACTTAAGGGAAGAAACATACTGTGGAAATTCGTACGTAGTTCGTATCTAGCATACCATGGTAATTTAAAAAGAAAATGCACACGGTTTTGATATGCATCTAAATCTGGTGATGTTGCTGGTCATTGGCATTCCATAAATAATGCTTAAGTGATTAAGCACCTGGTCTTGGAGAAGTGGGAGTGTTTTTCCCCCCACTTCTCTATATTTGTTACTAATTTTTTAATACCAATAGCTATTTTATAAACGCATAATACAGCCAGACTAAGCTTAGTTTTTCTATCAGGTAAGGGTGTGTCTATTGTTGCCATTATTTATACATTTTTAGAGTGAATACTACAAGTTTCAAGTTGGTTCTGGTTATTCAGCCAACCCGATTACCTCAACCATCCACCCAGACAACTATACCGAGTACTTTTATGTTTTAACATAGATGTTTGATGTTAAAGGGTTAGTTCACCCAAAAAAAAAAAAATCGGCTGCGTTTTACTCACCCCCGATGCATCCTAGGTGTATATGACTTTCTTTTTTCAGACGAATCCAGTCGGGAACAAAGGCCTCCTGTAGCGAATCGATGCGTTTTTGTAAGAAAAATATCCATATTCAAAACGTAATAATCACTTGAATCTAGCTTGCGCTCACTGTTGTAAAACGGAAGCAGTTCCGGGGGAATTACGTATGAGGTCAGCTTTGCGCATGCGCGGCTCAGAAGTGACGCACGCGGAAACACAGCGGCGAGATCGAAATAAAACAACGGTAACTAATTAGAAGTACAAAACGAGGATTTGTAAAGAAGAATGTCGGAGGATTTCGATATAAGCCAAGAGGAGACTTGTTTTCCTTTGCTAAAGTAAGGAAACTTTGCTGCTTTTGATCCTGTAAACAAACGTTGGTTTTCATGAGACTCACCGGCGCATGCGCAACACTGACCTCATACGTCATGCTCCTGGAACATGACGGAACATGATAGAGCTTGAAAGATCAAAGACAATTTTTAATATAATTCCGACTGGATTCGTCTGAAAGAAGAAAGTCATATACACCTAGGATGCATCGGGGGTGAGTAAAACGCAGCCTAATTTTTTGGGGGGGGTGAACTAACCCTTTAAAGGCACCTCTCTATACTCCAGTGAATGAGGTAGTGTGGTCTGTCATTATGAAATCTACCTGAATGGGAGTTTCCCTGTCATTAACCCCCTCCTTATCTTGCCTGCTAAGATATTTTTCTTCAGCGATAAAAATGCCAGTACGTATTTATCAGGTATGAAAGACTACTCGAAGTTAAATCAGGGATTGTTATTTCAAAATTTAAAAGGCAGCTATTGTGTGTGCGTGGTACATATCTCCGTGTGCCTGTCATGTATAAGGATGCAATTTACGGTCAAAATTAATATTATAAATATAAAAATGTTTTTCTGTTCTCACTATAGTACAGAAAAACTTTTCCATAGATTCCCTAGCACTATCTTGTGGCCCCCTGGGGGTCCCTGGACCTGATTTTGAAAACCCCTGACTTGATCGAATAGGAAGTTACAGGTCTAGGAGTTGTAGGATAAGATGAGAGTATCACAAGGCTGTTTTCATAATGGGTTTGGTCCCTTTATTGAGGAAATACTTTCTCGTGAAGAGGAATTTCTGCTTCGGCTGCCAGATTTGTGTGTGTTTTGCATTTCTCTTTGAAGTTGCTGTCTCTCAGATAGTAATTTCAGAAACATGTGAGACACTCCACTTTGGCATGTTTTTTATTGACGTGCAATAGTGTACATCGATTTAATTTTTCCCAGGTTGCATTAATTGTGGCCCATTTAGTTGTTTGATCTCATGTTCAACCTCTTCAATCCATTGTAAAAGTGTTTGGACCAGATTATGCTTTTTTGTGTTCAAATAAAACTGGTTTAGAAGCTGTGATGCAAAAGTCACAATTGGGTAAATTGTGGGTAACCCACATGTCTCATCATTGCAATTTTCCAGAGAGTTGACTTTTACACTGAACCACGTGTGCTGACGGCATGCTGGTTGGGCTGGTGTAAAGCCACAGGACTTGGCTTAGGTCTGTCAGGGTGCTGTTGCCCAATCTGGAGCTCTTTCTATAGAAAGACACTTCCTGGACTGAAAAACCAGCTCTGCAATGGCCCATAAATCTTACTAATCTGAAACTTGGAACCAGAAATGTCAGAAAAGCAAAAGCTTAATCTGACAAAATTACGCAAAATAAAAAAAAATCACTATGTACAGTATGATTCTTTGTACAGTGGCTCTGACCACATTATTTTCTGTTTTCGAGAATCAAGGTGCTCAATTTTATTTTGGATAGTGGTAATGATGACCAAAAATGATGCAACAGTAGCAATATGTGAACTTTGTTCAGCTGAAGTTTCGAGAGGCGGTTCATTGCCAAAGAAATTTACACTGAATGGTTTAATTTATCACCTGAGAACACAACATTCTCAAAACATACTGAGTTCAGTTACCTATTTTCTGTAAATTAATTTCAGTGCATCACTAATATTGAATGTTAAAATTTTCTCAAAATGTGTAAACAATGACTGTGATGTGTATTTGTGTATTTCGTGTTTGTTTTATTGATGCACAGTATTAATCTGAAAATTCAGTTAGTCTATATGAAACTCGCATGCTGAGTGTGACATTGGCAGAAATGAGGGTGTTGTCCGTGGACTAAGGAAAGGTTTTTTTCCCTCCATCCTGCTGGAATGCTGTGATTATGAAAGTTTTTTGAGTAGGCAGTGTTCCAGATCAGCCCCTCTGAAGGCCTCTTACTGAAGCTCATGCGCCTTCACGATCTCCTGCCCCTCGTAACACATTCTCTCCTCCTCCTCTTCACTGTTTTCACCATTTCTCCTCAGTCACATGGTCGTGTTTGTGGAGCGGGGCTCGACTCCAGGGAATGTGGCTGGATTTTCATTGTTCGTGCTTTGTCCCACTCCGAAAGTCTGTGTTTGCAATGCCTCCAGTCTCTAATGCCATCTCTATGGAACTTTGCATAAGCATTATTGATTTTTCATTTCACTGTCTAATTTAACTTGATTGGTTTATTCAATTAACATTTGCTCCTGTACTTACATGCTAGACGTGTTTTCTTCATAGGACTTGTTTTTAAACTCCACGCAGTTGGCTCTGAGCTCCTGAGTTTCTCAAAAAGGTAATAGTGTGTATAGTATGTTTATGGGCTGGGGGTTGTAATGAATGTACTCACATTTTCCTTTGAAACTAGCTTGCATTTCGGAGCAGGCAGGCAGGGCACTTGTTTTCTCTCACGTCTTGTTTCAGTGTGTAATCAGGAGCCTGTCAGGCAGACACCTGTTGCTTTAACAAGTTCAAATACTTTACCATGATGTAATTTTTTCATTTTCAGTACTACAACTTTGCAAAGTGCATGTGAATATTAAGCTGAAAATGATCAATCACAGGACTGATGTTCACTATGTAAAGATGATGTGACTTTTCTTCACAGAAAGCCACCAGGAAAACCGACAAAGTTCGTCCAGAGGATGTTGATGTCACTGAGTTGAGCAACGAGGCTTTGAAAGACCTGTTACTGAAGTATGGCCTGAACGCTGGACCCATTGTTGGTGAGACATTTATTAGATTCAAACTCGCTGTGAAGTGTAAATATTGCAGATAATATATCATTTCAAAAGTAAGTATTTGGGCACTTAAGCAATACTTCATTGTTTTATAACAAAATGTCAAACCAAGTGGCATTTATTTTAAAGACATGTGGCAACAAAAAAGTTGGTGTGTGTGTGAACTACACCTGTTGATGCCTGTGAACCTGAGGAGAATTGGCTTCATATATTCCTTAAAATAAAAAAATAAAACCTGGGAACAGTTGGTTAAAAGTAACTGCAATAAATGGGGCCACTATATATATTAAACGGCATTTGTGTGATACAAGATATTTTAAGATATGTACTAAAATGTATTTTTTTTTTTTAAGACTTAATTATTTAAACAAATGTATGGAAGGGAGCCTACATATATGGAGGGATTTAACAGACTAAATTAAGTGCATAATGAAATAAATGTTGCAGTGAAAAAGTAAACTATAAGCAAAAATAAAGGATGGATTACATTTTTTTTTTTCATGTATGGACATGAAATACCCCCAGAAAAAAACACCCTATTAGAACCTCATGAAATATAACATGTAATATACACATAAATAAAACTTTGCCTTGTCACAGCACAAACAAGCAACTAAAAACAGGTTTTCACTTTGGAATAATGCCGTTGTCTTGTGGTCTTGTGCAAGGCTATCAGTAAATCAGCAGTTTCACCAAGCATGCAGCTTTGCATGTTTGTCCAACTTTGGCCTGAATAGTTATAATGTCCTTAAATGGATGTTGGAAAGCTCTTCAGATAAAGCAGCAGACTTTCTCACTGCTTGTTATGAATAGGGCAGAACCCTTTCATGATGGCAAAGACATTTTCATCTAAATCAAACAACATATTTCAGCATTGTTGTTTGTCATGCTCCGAAGAACTTTACTGATTTGACACTGACATTAACCAATGTCTTCTCATCAGCGTCCACTCGGAAGGTCTACGAGAAGAGGCTTCAGAAGCTGTTGGATCAAGGTCCTCCTGAGACTGTGGCCCCTCCCTCAGAGACGTCACAGACAGACGGCAGCCAGAATGGCAACACAGACTCAGACCAGTACAGCGACAAAGAGGAAGGTAATGGACAACAAGATCCCTTTATTTAAGCACATACTTATAGAAATAAATGTTAAAAAATGCTCTTTTGCCTGTTTGTCAGAAACGGTAGCTCCAGCCCCTGTGTTTGTGCCCGAACCTGAACCAGAAGTAGAGGCCGAGCCGATCCCAGTTGTGGAGAGACCAATCAGGAGCAGAGGGAAAACACCAGTGACCAGCAGAACACGCAGTGGCCAGCACAACAGGGTGAGGAGGACGAAACATGTGCATTGTGCTTGCTTGTGCTTTTCCTTTTCCTTTTTTGCTTTTGTACATCAGCCAAAACGCATCTCGGTTAAATCAAATTGTTTAATCCATTTAACCTGCAGCAAAGGAAAACCGCTGTTGTGCCTAGTGGTCGAGCTATGTCGATATCTAGGGAGTGAGGTGGCAAATCTACACTACTCTTCATATACAAGACTGGTGTTAATGGCTGCGGAAAATTTAGCTTTGCCATCACAGGAACAAATTTCATTTTAAATGTATTCAAATAGAAAACAGTTGTTTGAAATTGTAATAATATTTCACAATATTACTATTTTTACTGTATTTTTCATCAAATAAATTCAGCCAACAATTCCTGGTATATAAAATAATGTTTTGCCTTTCTCATTAATATATTGATGTTATTTGATTCAGAAATGCATCTCGTTACAGGAGTAAATGATTAGTCTAAGGCCAATTAAGTAGCCTGGCCAAAATTGTGAGTATGTGGCAAATGAAGCAAAATCTGCAGACTGAAGATATGTTCACATGATTTCAATTACAGCTAGCACTCCTACGGTCTCATATCCCTTCTCTCTTTCACTTTAGCTGCAACTTGGCCCAGACTTTAATCCTGTTTTATCTTCTTATTCCCTCCCTTCCTCCAGACACTCTTAGCTTTCTCATTCCTGTGTGAAGGTCTTGCATCTCTTTGTAGACTTGTCCAAGTCAGTTGTAAACAAATAGCCAAGAATATACTCTCATTAAAGACTTCTTTTTTTCAGAGTATCTTGATTCACATAAAAGCTGTTCAAGTTTCTTAGGTAGTACAATTGTTGCATCCTTTCGCCCTTTACTGTTTACTGTCTCTAATATAAACAGTTGCAATTTTTTCCCCCATGCGATGTTCCTACCTGCATATTTTCCCAGCATTATCTGTTCAGGGTTCAGTAGCACCACCTGGTGTAGAAGAGATCTGACCTACTGCAGGTGGTCACATGACTGCTCCACATTTGAATGTTGTCATACCTGCTGTCAGTATCAGATAAGCCATTTACTCATGTATGGAAAATTCTAGACCTTTTGTTGTGTGATGTGTAGGAGGATGAGGAACATAAGCAGGAGGAAGATTTGCCAGTTTTGAACATTAAGAGAAAGTTGAAGAGATCTTCTCACAGGCTGGATCAGATGGTTCCTGCAAGCGACGACACTGTAACATAATCTGTGGTTATGATATTAATGTGCATCACCTGGTTTCTGGGTGTGATGATAAAGTTAAAAAAAAAACATATTTGGGTTTGCACACGGGTGGACAGGGTTTGGTTGAGCTCATATTTGTTTCACAAATGAGCCACGGCTGAAATATACTTTATTACTCAATGGTAAATGGGGTTTGTATGCATGTGTGGTGTTTTCAGGAGAACTCTGAGCTCTCATCTGCAGAGTACTTCCCTGTTACTCAAGACAGGAGAAGAACAGGACTTGTGGTAGGTGGCCATGACACTGGCGTAGTGCCAACTGTCTAAATTATGAGACTGACTTCATGAACATGCTTTTGTCCTTATATTAAAGGCAACAAGAAAAGAGCCCAGACCTTTGCTCACAGACAAGACGTCAAAGCTCTCATCTAAGACTGAATTTCTGCGACGACGCAGCGCACCAGTCCGCTCATATCGGCCTGATTTGAATGAGGCTCCTGTTACTGATAAGGTGTCGTTCTGCTTAAAACCCCTCATCTGAGATCTTAATTTGAAAGGCAAAACAATTGAAGTTCTCAATGTAATTCTATAATTTACTCACCCGCAAGTTGTTCCAAATCTGTGTGAGTGAGTTTCTTCTGTTGAACAGAAAAGATGGTGTTTTGAAGAATGTTGGCAGTTAAACAGGTTTGCTTTGACTTCTATGGTATGGAAAAAATACTATGGAAGTGAATGGCTACCGGCATGTGGTTACCAACATTCTTCAAAATGTCATCTTTTGTGTTCAACTGAAGAAAATTCATACAGGTTTGGAACAACATGCCTCATTTGTTTGTTTGTTTTTTTGGAAATCATGTCTCGTAGGATTTCTCTGAGCCCTCAGTATTGAAGGTCTCTATTCCTCTGGTGAGGATGAAAGTACAACCTTTGGTAGGTCCAGAAGAAACCTCATACATGAACATGATGCAGCTCATTTTCCAGTGCCACAGTGTTTCTTATGGTGTCATATTAAAGGTAGAGCCAAAGGATCCCAAACCCTCAAAGCGCTCCTCCATTTCTGCAATTAACTGGGCAGAATCACTAAAATGGCACATTTATGGGTCTCCTTACCAGTCTGCCTTATCCGGTTTACATGGCGCCACTCCTGCTGACAAGGTGCCAACCCTCTATAAATCTTCCATGTCTTTCAACTTGAGAATGAAAGCATCACATTTAATAGAGTTGGTCATTTTTTTGTGTGTGTGTGTGTGTGTGTGTGTGTGTGTGTGTGTGACTCAAATGTCTTCTCTGTAGTTTGATGAGAATGCCGCTGAATTCACTTCCCCTCCGATTAGACCATCCAATCGAGAGCCGCTCGTTTCCCTGCTTAATACTGCTTGCGTTGAGGTGATAATACACACACATCCATCATTAATTAATGGTTTTAGCTCTAAATCAACGTATAATAGATGTCAAACCACCATTTTGTACTTTTGTCCATCTAGTCAGCCTCAAAATGCATATTTGTGCAACATAAAGGATCTTAACTTACATTTTCATAATCTCAGGTGGATGGCCAGGGTATGCAGGACATACTGAACTGTAGACCTTCGAGCCGTGCTCCTGTGGTACGTCTCGTGGCAATCCACGGATAGTTCATAACCGTTTTAAACATTCATTTTAGTAGCTCACGAGGTTCTGTTCTGTTCTCTGAAGGCACAGGAAGTCAAATCTGTCACCGTATCGAAGCTCTCAAAGCCTCATTTGAGTCAAACCAAACCTTCCAAACCCTTGATAGACATGGTGAGCTGTCTTTCACCTTCCTGTGATGGCCGAAGAGAGGTTTTCCCATCACACTCAGTTTCTTTTAGGGATTCTTCCCCACGTACAGCTTCAGAGGACTCTCTTCCTGTCTCATATGACCATTCCCAGGTTTGCAGTTGAATAATTGTTCATTTATGGACATTTGTTTTTGACATGGTAATAGGTTACAATGTTACATGAATTTCGAGCTGTAGTTTACGTTGTTGGTTTATCAGGAGAGCTTTGGCTCACCAAAGACCAAGACTAGACAGTCCAAAATCACCCCTTTCTTTTCCCAAATCACTTTTGTCCGAGGACTTGATAGCAGCCAGACGGAGACGCCAAAGACAACAACGGTAATTTCATGATCTTTATGGTTTTTGGCTCCACAGGTGTGTAAAGGTAATGAGGAAACTTGGGATTCAAGAGTCACTGAGGTTATGCACGGCTGTGGTGTGATGTAACGTGTTTCTTTTGTTTTTAAAGTGAAAGCTGACAACATGGATCTTCAGTATTGCAATGTTTGTGGTGATGTTATATCCCGCACCAGTGTTCACGTCTTTGTGGCTGTCTTTGTGCGCAGGTTGAAAAGGTGTCTGCTATTGATCAGACCCCGAGGACGGTAGAGAGAGATGTGCTTAAAGAGATCTTTCCCAATGAAAACCTCAGCACCCCTACTGGAATCAGGTATGGAGGGAAGAGCACTTGCACTGATCAAACACCAGAGTCAAACAGAAATAAGAGCGTCCATGTCTTTACAAATCTGATTTAAAACTCCCTTTAAACTTATACAATTTTAAAGAAAAAAATGTAATTATAAAATAATAATAAAAGATTGTGGCAAACAACTTGGTTCTTTTCAGACAGTTGTATCACACTGACTTTTGTCTCCCAAAAAATATCAAAAGTATTAACATGCTTATCATAAAAGAATTTTATTCAAGTGATTGTAGGCATTGTTTTTTTTTTTTTTTTTAATTCTGAACAAATGAGTGTTATGACCTATAAAACTGAATTTTTGTATACACAAACAACAGATAATTTCAGCTAACCGATAAGTACCAAAAGATTGCAAGTAAACCACTATAAATCAATTTTTTTTAAAATGTATGGACAAAGTAAAAGTATTTTTGGAAAAGTATGTCTTTTTTTTTTTTCTTGTTTTTTATTAAAAAAATAAAACTTTTAAAACGAGGTAAATTTCCTTGAAGCAGATTTTTTTCAAAATATTTACTTATTTTTCAAATGTATTTTTAGTGCTACCTGTCGCCGACCAATCAGAGGAGCAGCTGGCCGGCCTCTGGTCGGTGACGCGTGGCTGGACGAATCCCGTCTCCGTCTTAAGGAGCTCAGAGAAACCAGCTCCTCCTCCACCTACACAGAGACCCGATCTGTTCCACGTGTAACCGCTTCCAAGCTCGTGGCGCCCCCTGCTGTGAAGACCAGAGCGCGGCGCAGCCTGCCTGTGTGGGTGCAGCTTCTGCTGCTCAGTGCAGTCGCTGGATTCCTGTTCTTTGTCTACCAGGCCATGGAGACTAATGAGGTTGGACTCTTCAAGCAGAGCGGCGCAGATGATAGCACCAGCAAATGAATGTTATGCGGATCGCCCCAGTCTTTTCCCTCATCATCATACTCGGGCAGTACGTCTCCGTTGATACAGCAGCCGTGGACTTTTATCTGCGATCTTTATAGATTCATACAAAGACAGAAAGCCCCAGCTTTTGCATCATGTCTGTTCATACCCTCTTCCAAATGAACCGGTTTAGAGGAATGAAGCCTGGTTTTAATTTTAAAACGGTCACTTTTCTTGCCTTTTGTATGTTGAGTGTGTATGTGTATGTGTGTGTGTGTGTGTGTGTGTGTGTGTGTGTCATTTGTACATTATTTTACAGATAATTGTTGGTGCTGTCAATGAATGTGAGTCTAACTGAGTTGAAGTGCTGAAGGAGTTAGCTAAATACACTTGTTTTGTTTGTAAACTACATTTAGTGTCTACTTGTGACTATTTTTGCATTTATTTTCACATGTAGCTCTTTATAGGTGCCGTATCTTAACATTGACGGCCCTTGTAGTATTTGTGTATGTTGCTGAAATACAAATATTTTCAATAAACTGTTTTGCAATGTAATGCCATTTAATCTTTTTATCATTTTAATCCATTTCATTTTTGTTATTTTGGGATCTTGGCGTTACAAGTAGTTTTGTAACGTCAACAATTAATTTGAACAACCTAATTGAGAGTTTGCAACAAGAACTCGACTGTCTAGTTCTCAAATTTGGAAATTATCACTATTAAATTTGAGTGACTTTAAAAATTTGGGTTCATAAACATTGTAAGATCCTGATACTTGATGTTACATTGGTAGAACTGGACAATGGGTAAAATGGCCACCATTATGCCCTTTACTCTGCTTTTAAGACTGATGCATTTACCATTCAATATTCTGAATATGTATTTATTTTATATTATAAGGTGCTGTAGATTTGTGAGAAATCTGGGAGCGTTCAGGTACTTTTTATATATATGACAGAATATGGTTTAATAAAGCAGTTTACCTCATATCATCTACATCTCAGTTGGCTGGTTTATTTTGATAAGTGTGTGTGTATATGTTTGACCTAATTTATTAGCACACTTCCTCTACTAAATGTATTGCCTTCAAGTTGAGAGGGGGTTTGCAGCAGTTCTTCACAGAGACACTGGAAAGTCTGACCTTACTTTGATCTGGGATAGGTAAGGAGGATATAACTCTGCAAGGCCCTCTGCTCTGGTCCAGGAATAGAGAGTCTCATTGCGTTTAATCGCCTTACACCAGCCACTGCTGTGCGTAATAAGCTCACACACACTACCATGAGCTGAAGTTTGCAGTGAGACTCAACCATCAGTTACTATAATTTAGTTGGACACATATTTACACCAACAACTCAACACAGAATGGTGTGGTTTATTTTTTCATTTTTTTATGAATGTTAGTGTGGCCCATAATAACAATTCCTCTTTCAAATGGGTTGGTGTTCATTCTCAGTGTGATGACGTCACAGAAGGTCAGGGGGATTTAGTCTGAGGTCATCTGATGTCTTAGATTCACCTGCCGCTGATGCACCCAGGAGGCGCCGTTTCTTTACAACCAACAAGTGAGTGGACTATTTCTTTCAATATGAATTTCTCAAATACTTGAATGAGAGATAAGTGCTTTATTTCTAAGCAATGTATGCAAGAACGGCTTACTTTTGTTTGATTTTAATTGTCACCTGTCTGTTTTAGCAGTAAACCCTGGTGAAAATGTACCCAATTGCCCTAACACAGCAGGCACGGTTGAATCCTTTCCAGACTCCTCTTTTTTCCATGAAACCACAACAGCAACAAGAGAGCCAGCAGATAAAACGCAAACTTGCTGCAGCAGCTTATGATGGTAAGAAGTTCTTCGTCTTTATCTTCTGAATTGGAAAGTTGGTTGCAAAAATTAGACATGGAATATGACTTTTGCATATTTTTTTTATTTTGTCCTCTTATATTTTATTTGTTTTATTTATTATTTATTATTTGTTATTTTCCTAGTATTTATTTAGGTTGCTTTTTTGTTTGCAGTAATTGTTATGGTTGTTATTATGTGTTATACGATTTTTTGGACATTTTTTGGTTGCTGGCATTACTCAGTTGTTGGTTGGTTGTTGGATGCTCAGTGAAAATACGCTACTATATTTAAAGTGAACTCCGACTGTCAGAATGTGGATATTGCACTGGCTCCTATGGAAGCGTGTAAAGTGCGTATCCAGACGCAGCCCGGCTATGCTAACACCCTGAGAGAGTGCGGCCCCAAAATGCATGCTGAGGAGGGGCTAAAAGCGTGAGTAGATCCTTAACCCTCTGGTATTCCTCACTTAGGGGTCACACTTACGATCCTCGGAGGTCTAAACGTACCAAATAAGCTTTTTTTGTTAATGAAATGAATTATGAAATGAATGCCATATTTTGTTTCAGTAATATTTATTCTTTAATAATAACACATTTTTGAGGGGATTTCATGAATCTAGACCATATTTACTTCTAAACCTTTTCTATACAAATATTAGAAGCAAAAATGCATTATTTCCAATTACAGTTCAAATGAAGCAAATGTATTTTCTAAATGTTTATACAGGGCTATATATTGTATAAATAAATAAAAAAGATATAAAGATATATATATATATATATATATATATATATATGTATATTTTCAGATATATATATATATAATTCATCAAGCGCAAATTATTATTATTATTTATTTATTTTTTGCTCAAAAAAGACATCTAGAGGGTTAAGGCTGACCAAACTGTACAAAATGACTGTCGTTGACTGCATTGCACTCTTAAAAATAAAGGCATTTTAAGCAACATCAGTAGTTCCATGAAGAACCTAAAGGTTCTTTAGTGGAAAAACATGCTGGAGTCCTGATTGTGGGTGTTATTGTCTGTGCAGGTTCTATAAAGGTCTTTATCCCTTGTGGCTGAGGCAGATCCCCTACACCATGATGAAGTTTGCCTGTTTCGAGCGAACCGTGGAGACGCTGTACAAGTACATAGTACCAAAACCGCGCAGTGAGTGCTCCAAACCTGAGCAGCTGGTGGTGACCTTTGTTGCTGGTTATATTGGTAAGTTAACTTCAAAAGTGGTTAGGCCCTTAGGTACAAGTTTAGAAACATTTAGACATACAGATTAGCATGATATATATCTGAAAAGAGAACTGGCTCAAGTTTGCATCAATAGATATAGATACATATAAGCTGTGTTGAATGTTTGTTCTCAGCTGGCGTGTTCTGTGCTGTGGTGTCCCATCCCGCTGACTCTGTGGTGTCCGTACTGAATAAAGAGAAAGGCAGTTCAGCTGTTGAGGTGGTGAAAAGGTTTTATTTGACAATGGAAACGTGCTGTTGGGTCTCCATGCGAGTCAGAAAAACAAACTCACACATATGAGTATATGTTTTTATATTTCTTGAAGGCTAAATTCTATATGGATGAATGCAAATTCTCAGGAAAGAAACCATGCTTTTAGGTATTTAAAAAATAAGTAATACATTATACTGAATCAATTTTGCCCTCAAACAAAAAACTGAAAGCTATTCGCTTGTTTAGGCATCTTCTGCTTCTCTTTGTATAACATTGTTTATTCCCCCTCTCAAATTGTTTTTTTTTTTAATTTGTTAAAAACTGTTTATACAACTGTTGAGGTGCTGAAAAGTCTGGGCCCTGCAGGTGAGTCACTGCATACACATATATTACACATAACAGTCAACAGCTGTTGATCAAATAAATACTTTGTTGATTAAAGATACAGATGTAAACTGTAGCATGTGCAATTTATGTCAAAGGACCACCCTGTGGTCGAATTTATTTATTTATTATTATATTATTTTTTATTATAGTTTTTATATTTCTTGAAGGCTAAATTCTATATGGATGAATGCAAATTCTCAGGAAAGAAACCATGCTTTTAGGTATTTAAAAAATAAGTAATACATTATACTGAATCAATTTTGCCCTCAAACAAAAAACTGAAAGCTATTCGCTTGTTTAGGCATCTTCTGCTTCTCTTTGTATAACATTGTTTATTCCCCCTCTCAAATTGTTTTTTTTTTTTAATTTGTTAAAAACTGTTTATACATGTTTATTGTTATTATATTGTTCATAAAAGACTTTAGACCTTGAAGCACCATTTCACTGAGGTTGCAGAGGGATGTAATACTCTTTATTACCAAAAGAGGAGGCTGTTGTTCCTGGATTTATTCCCATTTGATCAGCTCAGCATCATAGGGATCTCATTAGAAATTAGTAATGACCAATTCGTTTTGTTAATTATTTATTGGCATGTTTAAGTGTCATGACATGAGATAAGAGGGATAGATTAGCACAGTTTAGTAACAGGTCTAGTCAATCTGTGTATAAATGAATGTTCATATGGGCACTGTTTTTCCCACAGGTGTGTGGAAGGGTCTTTTTGCTCGAATCATTATGATTGGCACACTGACCGCACTACAGTGGTTCATCTACGACTCAGTGAAGGTGTACTTCCGTCTGCCCCGTCCACCGCCCCCTGAGATGCCCGAGTCCCTTAAGAGGAAGATGGGTCTCCTGGACTGCTAGACTCTACCCTTATCAACAGTATCTTGAGTAACTAAACAAAGTCAGAGATTTTTTCCACATTCACCACTTGCAATAAATTCCACAGTCCCTGGGGTGTCTATCAGTGTTGAAAGCACTATTGAATGATCACTAGGTTCTCCCAGGGTCACTGATTGTCTGTATGAATATTAGAGCAAAATCAATCACACACTAAACATCTGTTGATTTTTATGTGACTCCTGTGTGTTTTGTCAAACTGTTTTGCTCTCATTAGGTAATTAACTAACTAAAACCAAAAAAGACTACTGTATTTATCTATTGGAAATAGAATTTTGGGTGTTATTTGTGTGTAAGAAAAAGTGTTTTGTCATTATGTGTAGAAAATGTAGGTAATATTGGTATGCACATATTGTATATGTAGTTTAAATATATAGTCTTATTTGTATGCAATAAAACAGGGTTTCATTGTTTTTATCGTTAACTAAAACTAATTAAAACTTTTTGTTAATTGAAATAAAGCTCAAATAAAATAATGTTAGAAAAATGAATGAAAAATGAAAAATGTTTTTAAAAAAATTAAAATGAGAAATGTTGCCTTGGCACCTAACTGAAATAAAATACTGTAAGTTTAAGCTGGAATATTAGAATTGCTGAAACTAAAACAGAAATAAAAATTTAATTAAAATGAAAGCTAAATAGAAATATTGAAAGAATACTAATAAAAAAACAAAAGCATATAAAAAATGAAAATTAGCAAATAAAAGATTATATTATATTATTATTAATAAAAGCTCATTCAAAATACTGTAATATTATATACATAATACAAAAAATAACAATATGAGTTTACATTTACATTTAGTAATTTAGCACTCTTTTGTGATAGAAATGCTAATGCCAAGATCAATTAAACAAAAGTGTATCATTAAAAAGACATATAAAGTTAGAATTAAATAAAACAAGTACATGATCTTTAAAAGCTATTAAATGTTAATTAATTAAAAAAAATTCTAATTACATGTGAAGCTGTTATGACATTTTCTGTACGCTAAGCATTACGTCAAGTAAACATTTTAGTCATACCGGTTCTGCTAACAAAAGGCAAACAAGATCGAAACTCCTGCTCTGGAATATCATTTGAATTCACCTTTAATTAGTTTCATTTATGAATGTTTTATAGCATTTTTCAGTCACATTCCGAGATGTGGTATCCACAGTGTCTTGCTTTGAGTGGCCTGTAGGAGTGATGAACTGATCCAGTCTCACCTGCATTCTCTCCCCTCTTCTATTCTCATCAGCTTGATGTAAGCAACAGGAAAATGGTGACCCATGACCTCAATACAGCTCTCAAAGAGAAATCCTATCAGAAGAACATCAAGCAGAGAGGGGTCATTCACTTCACAGAGTGTACCTACATTTAGGTCTTCTTTGTGAGAGTGTATGAGTTTTCGAGAGGGAGGGACTGGGTGTTCACGTATAAGTGTGTGGATGGGGATAGTCAGTGTCTGTGTGCTCCATTGTTGTCATTATATCCCATTTGGTTTGTCTTGTTAATGTGGTTTGCAGTGGCAGGACTGTGAAGTTGAATTCTGAGAAATGAATGCTCTCTGATTTGCTTACTAAGCCACTGATGCTGAGGGTCAAAGGTTACGGGATTGAGTTGCATTTCAGTGTAACCTTTTTTCCACAAATGCATTCACTCTGTAATGGCTCCACATGCACCTTCACCTCCCTAGATAGTAATGCAGCATCAAGGCATCCAAAGTGTGTTAAAAGCACATGTTTTCACTGTGCCTTTGGTAAATAACTGAACTTTAGTTTTACAAATCATACAAACTGGAATGAATGAATAAATCAAAACCCACATGAATGCATTGAATGCATGAATTATGGCTATTTTTAGTGAACACATGCATAGAGGGTTCAAGCAGCTATTTGTGAAGCTCTTGTGATCACGGGCAGTAAAATTACACAAGTTAAATTTGACTTTGTTAGATTTGAATTTGTCATGGTTTAAAAAAAATGAAAAGCAGCAGTGTTTGGATGAAACTTTTAATTAGAAAGTTAATTAGCGTTAGAAACAGGGTTATTATAGACTTGAAATAAGATAAAATGTAATCTAAAATATAAAATAATATAAACTTGTTTTTACTTATTTAAAAATTGTTTATATATATATATATATATATATATATATATATACGGTATATATATTTATTTATATATTTATAATATATATATTTAAAATAATAAAAACTACAATAGTATATTAATGGTACTAAAATAACGGTTAGAAATGCAGTTTTGTTAAAATTGCTGATAAACTTTTATATTTTTTATATTGCATAATCTGCACTTACATTACATTATGTTTATGCATTTGGGAAATGTCTAACCAGCTGTCACAATAAAACTCAAATTATGTCACATTAATCACTCAAATTATGTAGAAACACTACATTTTAACACAGGAATTGTTAGTAAATTTCACAAACAATTTAGAAGTAACAGCAAGTAACAATTAATTAAACATGACATTTTGAAGTAAACTGAAATAGATTTTTTTGTAAAATATACTCCAGTTATCTTTGTTTAATTTACAACTTTAAATAATAATATATATATATATATTTATTTTATTTTTTTACAGTACTGAGATCTGTCTTTACTTAGGCAGTAATGAGGATGCTTTACCTTTAGTTTTGGCTTCATATTTGACAAAAATAAAGATTTGGTACTGTTTGTATACATTTATGGTTACACTTTACAATAAGGTTTCATTTGTTAACTAGACTTAATGCATTAACTAGCATTAACTAACAATGAGCAGTACATTTGTTACAGTATTTATTAATTAATTGGTATTAACATTAGTTAATAAAAATACAACTGTTCATTGTTAGTCCATATAGCTCACGTCCATTAACTAACATTAATAGATACAACTTATTACAACAACTTTATACAACTTAATTTTAATAATGTATTAGTAAGTGTTGGAATCAACATTAACTAAGATTAATAAATAATTTAGAAGTATTTTTCATTCATAACTTATGTTAACAAATGGAACATTATTTTAAAGTGTTACCATATTTATAATAGTTTCACAGGCAATAAAGGCAGAACATTTTGGCCAAAAGAAATGATCAAAACCTGTACAGCTTCACAAGAGAGTAGTGTGTGCAAATACCATACTCTATGTATTTGTGCATGTGAGTGTGAGCTAATGTGTCTGTCTCTCTCTCTATTGTCACAACCCTTGTCTCATAAAAGTCAGTCTGAAATAGTATGCAGTCCCCTCGCCGGGTCACATGGGTTCATTAATAACCAAAGGTTTGGCAGCCGCTGTAATATTCCATGAGAGAGATTGAAGAGCCAACTCATAGTCAGAACTCATGGAAGAAATCCTATACATATCCCATGTTCCAGCTGCCCTCATTACCCTCATGAAGAAAAGTCTAAGTCTCTCTCTCGCGCTCTCTCTCTCGCTCTCTCTCTCTCTCTCTCTCTCTCTCTCTCTCTCTCTCTCTGCAGCTTATAAGCAGGCCAGTGATTGGCTACCGGTTTGATGGGTGGTTAGTTTGTGCTCACTGATTGGAGAGAATAAATGAGGTGAATTATACCAATGAGGGGCAAACCCGTGATGTATACAGTTACTGCACTGTTTAGACACTAAATACATTTATCAGCCATGGCAATAGATAAATATTTAACTTAAATTTCTCAACTAGCATCTGATAACTAACTTCAGTGACATGACAGGTTGTATTTGTACTTTGATATTTACAAAGTGTCATTTTTAGACTACAAAAATCTGAATTTAGCAGGATTGACACATAATTTAGATAAACAGAATGTGAGTTAGCCATGGTTAAATGATCTTTGGCAGCTTGATTGCCTTTAAGGGGTCATAGGATGCCCATTTTCCACAAGTTGATATGATTCTTTAGGGTCTTAATGAAAAGTCTGTAACATAGTTTGGTTAAAATTTCTCAATGGTAGTGTAAAAAACACCTTTTTTACCCTGTCAAAAACAGCTGTTTTCAGATCAAGCTGTTTTTGTAGCATTTTCCTTTAAACGTCAATGAGCTATGATGACCCCTCCCCTCTCTTCCAGCTGCTCTCAGAGAGACTGTTTACTTTAGCTGCATTCATTGTGAAACTTGCTAATTAGCACATTATTAGGAAAGGCGATTTGCAAAGATTCATTACAAAACATTATACTCACTTCTTCTGTAGATGAGGCTGGATCATGAATGATTCGCACGAACATAGATGCATTTTATGTAGATCAGGGACGCATACCCTTCAGAAACAAAGGTAATCCACTGCGATTTCAGCGGCTCAGATGTCGGGAGTAAATGACGACTGCTATGTTCATTATTACATCCAACAACAGAACACCTCAATCGCTTAGGAGTCATTCTTGTCTACATCTGCTCCGGCGGTGAAACAATGGCGGACTGATGACAACTCACTCAGGGCGGAGCTAAGGTAAAACACTACTGTCAATCAAACTATCATGGGAGGGGCCTGTCTGTGTGACATCACACAGACAGGCATCTGAGATC
>NW_015542896.1:222664-223121 GCF_001515605.1 Sinocyclocheilus anshuiensis
ATTTAAAAAAAAAAAAACACTGGGTGGATTTTTATCATTATAGGGTGGTTGTGTACACACACTGCCAACACACTTTTCAGTTCAAACAACTTGTAAAAGTGCATGTAGCATCCTATGACCCCTTTAAAGGAATAGTAAACACACATACATGAATATTCAGTCATTATTTAATCACCTTTCTGTCATTCCAAACTGTATGACTTTCTTTATTCTGTGGAACACAAGACCTTTTTGATAAATCACTAATTTTATAAAAATGAGTTTGGAGCACATGAGGTAGAGTAAATAATGATAGAATATTAAATTTCCTAATTTATACTGTGACACCGTACACACAGCCTATTACACAATCTATCCACAAAACCCAGCACTAACTAGACAGCAACGTGTCCCATATTCCCCCCCAACACACACACACACACACACACACACACACACACACACACATGGTGTGTTT
>NW_015542896.1:223236-246517 GCF_001515605.1 Sinocyclocheilus anshuiensis
GTTGTGTTTCCATGTTTTATGGGGACATTCCATAGGCGTAATGGTTTTTATACTGTACAAACTGTATGTGCTATTGCCCTACACCAACCCTACCCCTTACAGGAAACTTTGTGCATTTTTACTTTCTCAAAAAAACTAATTCTGTATGATTTATAAGCTTGTTTCCCCATGGGGACCTCAAAAATGTCCCCACAAGGTCAAAATTTACTAGTATTACTATCCTTGTGGTCCCCATAACGTGATAAATACCAGGTACACACACACACACATTCCCTTTGTTTAATGTGTGTAGACACATTCTTCCTTTTAAGCAAATAATGACAATGCCCTTAATGCTGCTCAAAAGTCATTGACTGATGAATGCTCTTATTGGACAAGCCAGTGGGAGGAACAGGAGCCTCATTGGTCCCCATAATTGGGAAGTATTGTTTGTTCATGAGAAGGCAAATGGTGTTGCTGAGGTGCCATAGCACAAACAAATTGATTTGATCTAATCTATCTATCTATCTATCTGTCTGTCTGTTTGTCTGTCTGTCTATAATTGACATCACCCTCTAGTAAACATTAATATGGCTCCAAAATGAAACAAAACCATTTGAAACACTAATGTTATCATACCGTTTTTGAGTTTTAAAATTTAGAGCATGTTTATGTACATGCTCTAAATACATGTGAAATACATGTGTATTTCAACCTTTGGTTTCTTCTGATATGTCCACTTTGCGTAAAGTAGCCAGGCATCATTTTTTTTTCGTTTTTAAATATAATGTTTGAGTTACCACAAGTTTCACTCATTTTGCTGCTGGCATCTGGATGTGTTTAGGCAGTTCAAAACCTTTTCAGGTCATGGTTGCATAACAGACATAACCCCGCCATGCAGTTCCAACTACTCCATTGGGCAACCAGCATCACATATAATGTAATGAAAGCGGGAAAAAAATGTTTTAACTGTAATATTTAACTTTGCATCGTGCTGACTGGGATACATCTCTAATGTGGCAAATATTGCATTAATACAGATGCCATTGAAGTGCAAGGTCAGTGAAGAGGAAGTATTTTTATGATGCCAATGAAATCCTTGACACAACTATCCAAGAGGAAAGTGGGCCGGTCTGTCGTTCTCATATTCCTCATATCATCAAGGGCATCGCATGCACTTGTAACAGTAGGTCATACGCTCTCTGCGTAGCGCCGCACGCTCAAATCCTGCTCCTCCACGAGTCACGCGACCACGCACGCACGCTCACTCGCGCTCTCTCACCGGTGCTCAGCGGCTCTCACTGCCCTTCCTGCTGTCCCTGCTTCTAAGGATACTTATTTAACATTCCTGCAACAAATGTAGGTATATGGTTTGAATGGCTGTTTTATTGCTTCGCATATGCCTCATCTAAATAAATTCTCTCGATTAGCATTACGTTAAACGAGCACTGTCGTCATGGTGCGATGTAACCAGTGTCGTTGACATTGAAGAGTGGCGGATAAATCGGCGGTTCAGTGATGAATGCAACACTTCCATGCGCCACATCTCGAGGTTTAAAGTCTTTTGTTGCATTAAAAGTGAAGCCACAATCGTATTTCCATTCTAAATTGTTAGATGAGCAGGCAAGGACGTTTGTGTGTGGTGCACGCATGAACATGGAGGAATCCAGAGCACGCTGAACTTGAATTTGGCCTTGTTCAGAAATATCTGATGGAAGAATGCCAGACTGCGAATGTATGATTAACTCGAGACGCTTAAAATAAGAGCAGATCGATTAGCATCATGATTTTACAATTTACTGTTTGTTTTCAAAGGCAATCGTTGCATCCGATCGTCAAGGACGTCATAAGGACGGTTGCGTCATAATAGCGCCAAATTAAGTTTTAATACTTTCTTTTTCTGATTTTTAACCAATTGTGATTTTCTGTTGTGTACACAATGGTAACAAGCTATGTATTATTATTGTATCCAAAAGGAGCAAATATTTATTTGAATTATACAGTATTTTTATTTTAGCTTTAAATAAAATTTGTAAATTTTAATCAAAAAAATGTTTATGCTTATTGTTATAAAATATTTGTTTTGATTATATCAGCTCAACAGTATCAGCTATCAGTATCAGCTCATGATAGCTCTCCATTCATGAATTGAGTTATGTTAAGTAGCAGCAACATTCCAAGATAAGGTTTGGAGATAAAAGCACACGACCATTACGCTGTAACTGTGTTATAGCCAGGGACATTTTATGGTGGCAATATCTAACATTTTCTAGATAATATCTAATGTCTAACATAATCCTCATGAGCCCATTGAGGATTAGTGTCACACGTGAAGGCTGTGTGTGTGTCAGGGTTTGCATGCTCATAAGCCGTCTAGTCAACTGTAATAAACTTGATTGGATGGCATTCTAACAGTCTAAATATAAATTATGGTGTTATTTGTGTAATGTCTCTAGAAGTCTCTTTAGATGCAGCAACTTAATTATAATTTAGTTTATATTAGTAATGGATTTTTCCTCTTGTGTTCGTAATGAACAAAATGTCCATTCACTAAAGTGAGCACACATTGCCTAAATAATCTTGTGTGTGTAGAAACACTCCTTCAGTTTGTCTAGATTTAGCAAAGGGGGGCAGAGTGACCTGACTCCAGTGGCTAATTATATTACTGAGTGGGCCTCGCTTGCAACTCAGGATATGGGTAATTTTCTCAGTATGGAGTAATGGTTTACGCAATGAGGGAGACCTTGTTAACATTACCCAGTTAACATTAACCCCACAAATTCCTGTCGTTTTCTCTAAACTTTTCTTTCTATTATCGTACACTCCTAATAGTTTGTGTTGTGAACATGATCTGTCCCATTCTTCCAGTGGGATCATGGCCTCAGTAATGCAGAAGCTGATCACTCCTCTGGCCAGCGGCCCCGCTGAGCCCCCCAGGAACAAAGTCACAATTGTTGGCGTGGGGCAGGTGGGCATGGCATGTGCCGTCAGCATCCTGCTCCGGGTAAGAGACCTTCATCTTATTTGTGTATTGAGCAAATGATTAGAAATTAAGTTTGTTATTTTTAGCTTCTATATTGAAATAAAGGTGCGGTCACATTTACCATTGCTTGGTGAAGTTTCACTGGCAAAATCCAGTCATCGCAATAGGAATCTGTGCAATCGGGGGTTTCACTTGAGGGCAAAAACGTTCCCTGTGCAGATTTCAAGACCACACCTCTATACTACAATTGTGTCAGGTATTTAACGTATTAATGTTCCATACTCTTTGTTTTCTGTCTTGTAGGAGCTTGCAGATGAACTGGCTCTGGTGGATGTTGTGGAGGATAGACTGAAGGGGGAGATGCTGGATCTGCAACATGGCAGCCTTTTTCTCAAGACCCCTAAGATTGTGGCTGATAAGGGTGGGATGCATTTCCATTGCATGAGGCTGACTCTTACTGTAAAAATTCAGATTATTATAAATTATATATTAATGTACATTAAGTTTAGATGGACTCATTTTTTCACTCATCTTTTATCTTATATTTTGAGCTAAGGTTTTAAGGTGTGGTCACATTAGTGAAATTTTACAGACAAAATGTCAATTGTTTTTTTTATTGTCAATCAGTAGTGTAGTGACATATGAAGCACATCTCTCAAAAAACTCAGATAACCAAGCAGCTTCTGTTGGTCAGGGTATCTAATCTGTGTGACCAACTTGAACTCATTGCAAAATCAGCATGGGGTAATCTTTCACCCTGACACGAAATTCCAGATCACATGGATTCCTATTGAAATGACTAGATTTTGCCCTTGAACAGTGGTAAATGGGACTGTGCCTTCATGCTGAAATGTTTGAAGGTAGTTTATTTCAATAGAGGTATCCAAAGTTTTGAATGGCAGTGTATGTTTATGATTTTTATTTGGCCAGCAGACTACTCTGTGACTGCTAACTCTCGTATCGTGGTGGTGACGGCCGGAGTGCGTCAACAGGAGGGTGAGAGCAGATTGAACTTAGTGCAGAGGAACGTCAACATTTTCAAAGACATCATCCCTCAGATTGTCAAATACAGTCCTGACTGCACCCTCATTGTGGTGTCCAATCCAGGTGAGCAAACAAACACACTCACACAACATGCTTAAAGGTGACTTATTATGCCCCTTTTTACAAGATGTAAAATAAGTCTCTGATGTCCCCAGAGTGTGTATGTGAAGGTTTAGCTCAATATACCCTACAGATAATTTTTTATAGCTTGTTGAAATTGCCATTTTTAGGGTATGAGCCAAAACGTGCTGTTTTTTGTGTTTGTCCCTTTAAAAGAAAACGAGCTGGTGCTCCCGCTCCCCTTTCAGAAGAGGGTGGAGTTTCTAGAGCTCACGCACCAGCATGCCAGCAATAACAAAACACTCTCTCACGCACTGAAAATGTCAGAAAATGCTAGTAGCGGTGTTCAGCCATATATGTTCGAACCGGTGTCGTGCCGAATTCTGCACCCTGCCAGATTATTTATGAATGACACAGACGGGGAGCACAGCGCTATAAAATAACAACATAGTTGGTCTCATGGTGCCATCGCGTGCTAACACGAACTTTATAAGTCCCGAATATGATTATGAGCTAGACAAATTCAAGCGGTCGATTTCACATTGCTTTCATATGCAATTTTTAACTACCACATTCCTATTCACGATCATTCTGGTAGCACGTGAAGGCAGCATCAGTGAAAACAGACAGACAATGGTAGCTTTAGCAACATTAGCCTTACAGAGTGCCAAGAAGCTCTTTCAGAAAGGCAATTTGGAAAACAAACTCGTGATATTTACTACTTCTAGATGGCATAACGTTAG
Organism: Sinocyclocheilus anshuiensis; assembly: GCF_001515605.1. NCBI lineage: Eukaryota > Metazoa > Chordata > Actinopteri > Cypriniformes > Cyprinidae > Sinocyclocheilus > Sinocyclocheilus anshuiensis. The sequence continues at coordinate 228,046 of NW_015542896.1, forward strand.
CTGGATCACGAACAGTTGGCACTGCTCTGTCCTTTAGGAGCAACTTTTGTGCAAAACCTGCTTTATACTGACCCTCATTCACAAAGCAGTCCGGTGTAAAATGATTCGCGCGCAGACATAAACGAATTTCTGTAGAATTGAGGGAGCATTTTCTTCAAAAACAAAATTAATCCACCTCGTCTTCAGCGGCTCAGATTTCGGGAGTAAATGGAGAGAGCTATGTGGATTAATACATCCAGCTACAGAATACCTAAAATGCTTGGGAGACATTCTCGTCAGTGCAGCAATGGCGGACTGTGTACAACTCGCTGTGAACTCGCTCAGGGCGGTTCTATGTTAAAACGGCAGTGTCTGTCAACATTCGTGGGTGGGGCCTGTGGCTAATGTGACATCACATTAGCACCAATGCTAAAAATAGGCCATTGGGAGACACTGCTTATTATTTATGGGGATTAAAAAAAAAAAAAGGAGTGGGTGGATTTTTATCATTATAGGGTGGTTGTGTACATACACTGCCAACACACATTTATGTCCAAACTTTACCAAGACCTTGCAAAAGGGAATTTTGCGTAATAGGTCCCCTTTAACTTTAATGTTTTGCTGTGCAACACAACAACCAATGTGAAGAAATGAAATTATGAAAACTGATGCAGCAAATTACATGTTAAAATTCTATAAATTATTTAGTTATTTTAATTTTTATATTTATTCTTTAATACCAGCATTGGTAATAATATATGTTTTCATAGTTAATGGCAAATAATATATTAGCCGCAGATATAGTGCAGCTCCTAATGAGATTTAATACAAAATTCTAAATGCCATTCTAAAGCTATGTCCATTTCAGACTCCTGTACTGTATTTAGTAACTGCGGTTGTCTGTTCATACAGTGGATGTTTTGACCTATGTGACCTGGAAGCTGAGCGGCCTGCCAAAGCACCGTGTCATCGGCAGCGGGACAAACCTGGACTCCGCTCGTTTCCGCTACATCATGGCTGAGAAACTGGGCATCCACTCCAGCAGCTTCAACGGCTACATCCTGGGAGAGCACGGAGACTCCAGCGGTGAGATGGGGAGCTGCATGAAGAGGAAAATATGAGATAAGATGTAGGGTGTAGAGAGGGAAACCAGTAACCAGAGGAAGAGGATGAAGGGCTGCTAGAAAGAATAATAAGATGGATGAATGTGAACTGCTGCATGATGTGACGCGGTTTCAGTCAGTCACAGCGTATTTGATTTTTAAAAGTGCTGTTTTTGTGTTTAACAGTGCCTGTATGGAGTGGAGCAAATGTGGCTGGAGTGAGCCTGCAGAAACTCAACCCTGACATCGGCACAGATAAAGACAGCGAGAACTGGAAGGAAGCTCACAAGATGGTTGTGGACAGGTAGGGCACTCTTTTTTTTTTTTGTCATGGGCTGTTATCTGACTGATGGGCAATTGGGAATATATATTAATACATTTTAGATGACCACAGTGCTGTTGAGAAGGTAAAATAATTTTCATACAGAATTTTAATGTTCGAACCCTTATGAAGATTTTTGTATTTTTTATTATTTGAACACAAAAAGTTTTGTGAAGTATTTCTTACACAAAACTTAAACTGTTTACACAAAGGGACCACATCTGTATAGTTCCAAAAAGCTGCGTCCGAAATCATGTACTTTCTAGTAGGGATGCTCCGATCCGACTTTTTTGCCTCCGATACCGATTCCGAAACCTAGGGTTCGGTATTGGCCGATACCGATTCCGATCCGATACCAATGAAGTTTTTTTCCCTCATTGAAATAAATGTAGAATTTATATATCTCTGTGTGTGGAACTGATAATCATTCTTTCACAATCTACTAAATACAGACTACTTCATTATAAAGGAAAATAAAATAAACAAATATGAAAAAATATAGGCCTATGTATATTTATAATCTATGACAAAAATGTATCATAAACTAGGTTAGTGGATAATTCGGCAGCAAAAGTTATTCTAGAAAAATCAGTGCACAATAATTTTAGAAATCCAAACATTTAGTGAAAAAACTATATTTTGTGGGGAACAAATAAAAGTGTTGCACTAAATATGGTAAAATGTTACACATTGCTATTTGTATTATTATAAAATCCATTCATTAAAAACATTCATGAATGTATTTATATGTAAGTATATACTATAAAATTAAAATACATTTATTTTAAATGTATAGCATATTTTTTAATAAGGCAACAACATATGATAGATACGATAGGACAAAACAAATACAGTGCAGCACGAACTGTTTTTATACAGTCTATGAGCACGAAGCGCTTACAATGTGCGCATCCGGTGTGCAGAATGATGCGCTTGAAGCAACATGGCGTCACAGCCTGACGCCATGTTGCTTCAAGCGCATCATTCTGCACACCGGATGCACACATTGTAAGCGCTTCGTGTTAAAAACTGCAAAGCACAAAGGGAAGAGAAATTGATGCGTAGTGTATTATATCTGTGCAACAGTTATTGAGCCTTTCTTTTAACAGTTTTAAATTTCAGTTACTGTGCACGTTAAAAACAATTTATAGTCTTTTCTACGCCCGTGTTTTGTTCTCACAGACACCCGGCTACTACAGGAAAACCCGGCAGTTCTTAAAAGCTGAAGAATTCCAAAGGAACTCTGTTATTTTTACAGGAAAATACAACAAAGTATATCGTTTACATGTAGCGCACCAATTCTGCATGTTATGTAAGACTCATGCTCTTTGCGCGTGTGAGAGAAAGCGACGGCGAGTCGTGCGCCTTCACACTTAGAAACACATTACGCCAAATACACAAACACAGGTGCGCTGCCCATCCATTCAAATGAACTGAAAAATATCACAGATCGCTTGACGGAGAGTGAAACTCTGTCGAGAAAAAAATAAATAAAAATCTCGGATTTGGATCGGCTCTCTCTGACCGATACCCGATCCGAGAAAAATGGCACTATCGGAGCCGATACCCGATATGAATATCGGATCGGCGCATCCCTACTTTCTAGTAGGTACTACGTTTAGTTTTAAACTTTAAAAAGTTGGTTCTATATACTATATCCACCATTTTGCCACTGTCACATGACCATCACAAATCCATGGCCTTATGGGATAGTAAAATGTTAATCAGATATGCACTTCAGAATCTTCATCTCATCTGGGTACTTTTCCCCTACTGTTTTCAAAATACTATGAATTTGGACATACTACTCCCCTCACATACTGCTTTTTTGCCTACTATATAGTAGGGATATTTTGACGCAGCGTTTGTATTCCAAATTTTCCTTTTGTGTTCAACAACAAAGAAATGGCAGCTGCGAGGATTGAAACAGCATGTCAGGCTTAAATAATGATGAAAAGTAAATCTCTATTCTTAATTAGTTGCTACTACCTTCTCTTAGTGCCTACGAAGTGATCAAGCTGAAGGGATACACTAACTGGGCCATCGGCCTCAGTGTAGCCGACCTGACCGAGACCCTGGTGAAGAACCTGAACAGGGTCCACCCTGTCTCCACCATGGTGAAGGTGAGAGGGGTTTACAGTTTAACATCATGGTAGAATCACAATCCTCCATGTCACAGAACTGCACAGATGAAATGAAAAAAAAAAAAAAAAGATCCTTTTTTTTAAATTTTGTATTAGTGATCACTTAATGTGTTTCCTATTGTGTCTTCTGCAGGGCATGTATGGTATTGGTGAGGAGGTGTACCTGAGCCTGCCCTGTGTGCTGAACAGCAGTGGAGTGGGCAGCGTCATCAACATGACCCTGAATGACGAAGAAATCGCTCAGCTGAAGAAGAGCGCCGACACTCTGTGGGGCATCCAGAAAGACCTGAAGGACCTGTAGATCAATCGCTGGAAACCATGCACTCCTTTCCTTAACTCTGTTCACACTCCCTCTGTATCTTTACACACTCTCTATGTCAGTTCTTTCTTCTCACTTGCTTTTGGACATGGTTGCTTTGAAGTATTTTTTCATGGTGGTTAATGTAGGCATAATAATCCAAAATGTGGAATGTTTCTTCTTCTAAAGAGAATGATCAAAGGGAAAGATCTTTGATTCTTCACATTTGCACTTGTTAATCAAGTCATTCTGTGTGGGCAATGAAGAAAGAACCAACACCTCTCTTGTCTGGACATAATTTAGTGAGATCATTAGGGAAGGGATCATTCTTGTGGCTTTCTGTTTAACTCAAGAGGAGAAGGGACTGAAGTGAAATAGATACAAATGTATTCATTCTTCTGAATCATGTTGTAAGTGTCGATTATATGAGTGTGTATAAGAAGTTAATAAAATGAATCTGTTCAAATCTGTCTGTTGGCTATTTTTGTGATCTTCAAATATTTTGTACCTTTTGTGGTTAAAAAATTCAATAAGTTGTATAGCTTGTTGGAATTTAAACAATAAGTGTGGAAATTATACAATAATTTAAAAAGTTTTTATCTCTTGTAATTCTTTTTTTTTTTATGTTGGCGCCATTTCACATTAAGCTAACAGTTTTGAAAACGATTTGGAAAAAAAAAACTTTTTCAAAACATGTTTAATTATATAGGTGGAAATTAAAGTATTTTTGTCAATGTTCTGTTCTGAATTGAACAAAAGTGAGCTGCAGCAAACGGCCAGGTGAAAATACGCACTCTAAATACTTGTAAACCTAAAGCTGTTATTAAAATGTTTGAAACGCATTAAAAACAATATATACCGATATGTAAGAAAGAATTCAACCTTAAATAATTAAACTACCTAATTCCCACACTGTCAACAATCATAAATACATTTGATTTACTTAATAAAGCCATTAAACAATATAAAACGTTTATTGCACAAATACAATAACTGAATGAAACAAGTGCGCCATAAAATTCCATGACTGCGAAATAAACAAGCATAATAACAGGCAAGGCGTGCCTGAAATAATTACCCACAGTTTTCAAACGCGCAAACCACATCCTTCCATCTGATGAAGACTGATAGAAGAGTGATTTTCAAGAAGTTTCTGATTGTTTTCTCAGGTAAAGCATCATTGGCAGCAGGTGCTCGTGTTTGGGTCTGTCAGTTGGCGCTTCATTTCGCTTCCCAAAGCGTAGCCCAAACGGGTTGTAGTTGAATTTACTGCGTGTTAATCGATGTTTGCAGGAAATATGTCTCGATTCGTCTTTTTCTTGGAAGAAAAGGCAAAGGTTTGCGTCGTCTGAAGCACTGGGCTCGTCAAACTGCCTCCGCTCCACTGAGAGATAGTCCTGCTTAGAGTCTGTAAAGTAAGATATGCTTTTCAGAGCACTCTTTAGCAAGCTTTTATTTTATTTATTTATCAGGCATTTCGATTGCAAAGCATCACCTTACCTGGGACGGGCTCAGATGTATCCATGTCAGTGAATGGTGCTCTCATAGCAGTGGACTGACAGATCATTGCAGACATGAAGAGAATCAGTGCCTTGATTTTCATACTGCTGAATTGTAAAGCTTATGGAGCACAGCTGAGCCTTTATCTCTTCAGTGAACAAACCCATGCTCTGCTGTCCTGCTTCAATATAAAGCTTGGCTAGTGACAACCTCTGACCTTATTTTACATGTATGACTGTCTGTGGCAAATAGGACCTCCCTGTAGCCTCATCCAGAGCATTTTAACTGTTCAAATGTTATATTTTTTTCTTGGAAATCCTGTGGTAAATTGTACACTGAAATCCACTGTGATTATTCAGATAGCTGCTGAAGTGCTGCAAAACCCACCAAAAGCACATTATGTGTGTTTTTATACACATCACACATTTTAATTTTAGTTTTCTCTCATTTGTTGCAAGGGAAAACATATGAAAGTAAAATAAGGGCTTGTAGCAGGAAATCATGAATGAAGCCACTATAATGGGGCACAATCATGGTCATTTTCAGTGCCTTGTGGAAAAATATAGTAAGCTTTCATTGTCATCTTGTCTTCAGCATGGTAATATACGATCATGCCTGGATATCATAACAACAAGATAATATTCCTGCATAATGAGACAACATTATCTTACATGGTGCGAGTATGAATTATGCAAATGTAGGATGGTTTTTGGTACAGCACATTTGTGATGGTGCACTTATAAAAGCTTTTTACCCTCAGCCTTCAAATTTTATATTTAAATTTTTTGTGATGCTACAAACATCCTAAACGTAAAATTACATATTTTTAAAGTATTAATGATACAATTTTATCTATCTATCTATCTATCTATCTTCACCTGTCAGCATTGTTTTGTAAACCCATTGGGATATGCTATTTGTTTTATAGAAGTATTAGATATATAAAAAGAGGATTATAACAGTATGTGGTCCCGGTCAGAGGGGTTCGCTAGCAGCGGCCAAATCTTTCACCTTGATGTCTGTGGACTTCAGACACGCAATCATAGTGTGCACATGCAGGTTTTTTTTAGACTTTACTAAAGGTTAGAGGAAGAGATCGAGCAACAGCTCACAGTGTGTCCAGGACATCCAGGCGCTCCATTACCTAGAAGAGACCTCTTGGTGGCTGTTGGCTGATGATTTTAGGTTCTTTACTTTTTCCACAATAATAGTAATTCGGCCTATTTCGCATTTGCAACTTCAATTGACAGATAAAAACTATTTGTAAGACTTTGTGAGATGCGACTGTCCAGATCTTTGTCAATATCGTCATTAAGTGGACTTCCACTATGGAAAGAGGAAAGTCTACCTGTGCAAGACCTCTTGCTTTTTGAGGTCTCATGGGAAGTCACCAATAAGGGTAAGAACTTGCAACGCTTTCTGTTTTCAGGGTGTTACAAGTTTTAATTTATGTAATTTCGTTTTATTGTGCATCATTTCCAAATTTTGTCAAATTATGCAAAATATATTCAAATAATATTTGATCGTATTTGATACATAAAATGCTAGCTATGAGTTCAACCTTTGCCAGACAAATACGTAGGCCATTTTATTCCATAATTATTAAAATTAATATTCTAATTTACAACAAAAGAAATGTTCATCTTCCGATTGGATTGTGGGCTATATTATATATCTATATAAATTATATATACATTTTATATTATACATCTATATAAAGTATGTGTGTGACAATTTTTTCAAAAGGTATGAAAATAATATTTGATTGTATTTGAAACATAAAATGCTAGGAATGAGATTAGCTTTTGCCAGAGAAATACACTTAGGCCATTTTATTCCATATATATTAAAGGTACATTTCTATCACCTTCATTTCCACCACATATCAATCATCTTTTAGATGTGCTGGAAATGACATCTAATGTAATTTGATCATGATGGTTCAGAAGAGGAAAAACCTGACGCTTATATGTCCATTGTCCACAAATTAAAACCTTGTCTAAAAGTACATTAGGCCAAAAGTGCCTATAAATTTATTTTGTAACTTTAGCAAGAAGGTAGTTGTGAGTTTGACCCCTGAAAGTGCATTTGACCTCAAGACTGTTCACCCTATTATCAGAAGACTTGAAAGTAGTTTAACAAGACAGAGCTGTCATTTAGTCAAATGTGTGCATGTGTGCAGAATTCATACACTCTTGTATCAGTGGGGCTGTATAGCAGGTTAAACATTAAACTCCAGATCAATAGCCAGATTTTTGAGACCTACAGTGGGTACGGAAAGTATTCAGACCCCCTTAAATTTTTCACTCTTTGTTATATTGCAGCCATTTGCTAAGGGGGTCTGAATACTTTCCGTACCCACTGTAAATCTAGTGGAATATTTTAGAAGATAACAATTGATGTGTGTTTGTGGGTATGTTATTTGTCATTTATTTGTGGTTGTTATTTATCATATTAAATGTAATCTTGATGTTACAAAATTGCTTTTGAAACTACATGATGTCCAAATTAATACTTTTAAGTTTTACTTTTAACAATGTTCTTATTTTGTTTATCTTCTCTGTTTCTCATTTACAAATGTTTTATTCCCTGCACAACTGTGTCTCTGTCTCCAGTTGGGGGTATATACACTGTTATTCAGACTAAAGCAAAGATCACAGTGGACGAATGGGGAGAGAACTACATCATGATGGGACCCTACTACGAACACAACTTCAAGACCCAGGTGGAGAAATGTGAACCCCCAAACCAAGCCATCAAAGCTGCCATGGATTCCTTGATTAACAACGGTTCCCAGGTATTGAAAACATGGTTATTGGTGATGTCCGATTACAAGGTCCGCATCTTATATGTAGACCTGGTATGATCAGGTAGACCTTATATGATCAGGTTCATTGAGGCTAGTTAGTCATTTGACCAATTAAAAGAAATGCTTCAAAGCTGGCAAAAACTTCTGGCATTGACATGCCTGCTGTGTCAGCATCAGATGGTAATATAAAGACTAGTTAGAAAATAAAGCTGCCTTTTTTTTTTGTCTTGGTCTCATTTGACCAGTTCTGACCAGCAGATGATGCTAGAGTATCACTTTAGAGAGGAAACAGATAAAAAAAAAATATATATATTTGTGTGTGTAAAAATTTATTTTAAAGAATTGATTTGTTTGAACTGATTTTTTTAGTGTTCAATATATATATATATATATATATATATATATATATGGAGATATAGATATATATAGATAGATAGATTTTTTATTATAATATTAATACTTTTATTATATTATTTATATTTATTTTATTATATTAATAAATAATAAATAACAAATAAATAAACAACAGCAAGCCACTCTTTTGCTGATGCCTTTGATTTTACAGATTTCCACAAGAATAGAAATAAATGGGACAACATCTTCACGCCACCTATAGTTTTTATTAGTAGCGTTTTTGGCCTTTACTTGCTCTCTACATACAGGTGCACTTTGGCCGCTGGTTGATTGAGGGTAGTCCATACGTCATCCTCTTTGATATTGGGGCAGCTGCCTGGAACCTGGACCGCTGGAAGGGGGATCTGTGGAACGCGTGCAGCATCGGGCTGCCCTATCATGACAGAGAGGCCAACGACTCGCTCATCTTTGGTTCTCTTGTGGCCTGGTTCTTCAAGGAGGTGAAGAAATCCCTTTAGTAAACCATTTGATTTTGCTTATTTTTGTAATTTCACCTGTACTTTTCTAGTCTATCATAGCTATAATATGAATTGATTTAGTGTATGTTAACTTTGTGGGATGAAACTTTGAAGGTTTGATGGAGTAATGTGCTGATGATGTTAAACCCGTCTGTCTCCCTCTGCAGTTAACAGACCAACTACAGGACAAGCCCAACGTAATTGCTCATTTCCATGAGTGGCAGGCTGGGACAGGACTTCTACTAAGCCACTTCCGAAAGATTCCCTTGGCAACCATTTTTACCACACACGCCACCCTACTGGGGCGGTACCTGTGTGCTGGCAATGCAGACTTCTACAACAACCTGGACAAGGTGAGCATTGTTTTGACACTGTACAACAGTGATTCTCAACCGGTTTGATTAGAAGGCCCCTCACTGTCCAACACAATATTCAAAGACACCTTACATATTATAACTACTTCTTTTATATGTCTGGGATATACAGGACCGGCAAGTCCTACATTTAATACATTTTATTTATTAAATAAATAAAAATAATAAAAAATGAATACGATATTTGTCATCAACCACCAGTGTGCTTATTTTTAGTGATTTTATTCATGCTTGTATTGGTTATGTAGTTTGAATTATATGTCAGTATTGATAAGATCATGAAAATGGCCCCTAATTTAATGATCTTGCCTGGGGCCCCACAAACCCACGGGCCATCCCTGGGGATATATAGGTGTTGATATAGGTGAATTAATTTAGCCACATTCCAGAAGTTTCAAGAACTGTATGCTCTTAAAAAAAAAATGATTTCACTTTTCATTTCTTGATTTATTTCATGATTTTATTTGATTTTTCTTAGCATTTTAAAATGTAAAAATATTGAAAAAATATTTAAACATTATTAATAATAATATTAATAGATGCATAATATTTATATTAATTATCGATTAAATTATTATATTCTATTAATTCATTATTTTATTAATTATAGTATAATATAAGCCATCCAGCACCTCCTAGCTTACACAAGCATTATCTTTAAAAATACACATCAAATTTTTTTTTTTTATTAACATTTATTTATTTATTTTGGGGGGGGGTCAACATGCGAATTTCTGGGGTTTAGCCCTTCAGTGGAGGAGTTCAAACTAAGGCCAAACTAAAATAGATTTATTAAAACGAAAACTTTTTTTACTTAAAAAAAACAAACGGTAACCAAAATAAAATAAAACAATAAAATATAGAAAATCTTAAATCATTTACTAAAAGATTGTGAGCGTATACAGGGCGAATTTTGATTTCATGTTGACTATACATTGGTATTTGTTCTATGCTAATGTAGCGTTCTGTAAATGTCTAATCAATTTCCACTTGTTAGGACAGTTTATGTGTGGTTCTATAGTGTTTGAGGCTTCTGGCTTCCCAATTTAAAAGACATACAATACAACATCCCTCATATTTTTTGCTATTTAAAGTGTGTCCCACAGAAATCAGTCAAGTTGGTTGGTGTAGTGAACACTTATTAGAAGATGGAACTGAGCATGCAGTGATAATTGGGCCTGGTGTAGGGAGCATAAAGGTCATCATGCCTGAAGGTTGCAGGGGTTGATTGAAGAGTAATTGACAGCAACTTATGATTTACCGGCTGATGCGATTGCCTTCTGGTCCCACAGAGACTTCCTTCAGCTGCTGATGAGGGGAAGCTCTGAGACTTTTGATTTGTAAATCAAATAAATTTTGGACTCTGCACAACATTAGTCCATATAGTCTTCCCCTGCAAACCTCATTTCATTATCTATTTCATGCAGTTTAACATAGACCGAGAGGCAGGAGAGAGACAGATCTACCATCGGTACTGTTTGGAGAGAGCTGCGGTACACTGTGCACATGTCTTCACCACCGTGTCCCAGATCACAGCTGTGGAGGCCAATCATATGCTCCATAGACAACCAGGTTTCACCTGCATTACAAAGCACCTCATCTACTCTTATTGGCTTCTGAATATATCAGGTTAAAAAGATCATGTTTATATTTATGGCCTTTGCAGATGTCGTCACCCCAAACGGCCTGAATGTTAGAAAGTTCTCAGCTATGCATGAGTTCCAGAACCTGCACTCCATGAACAAAGCCAAGATCCAGGAGTTCGTTAGGGGTCACTTCTACGGGTTAGAGCTCTCTCTGTCTGCACAATAACACACACTTGTGCACTTCCAAAAAAATACTACTTGAAATAATAAAAAAAAAAATGTTCTCATTGGCAGCCATCTGGACTTCGATCTGGAAAAGACCCTGTTCTTTTTCATCGCAGGACGATATGAGTTTTCGAATAAAGGAGCAGACCTGTTCCTCGAGTCCCTGTCCAGATTAAACTACTTGCTAAGGGTATGAACAGTCACACTACTGTACTTTAGAAAACACTTATAGTTTCTTTATAAAATGTAATAATCTAGCACCAGTCAAAGCAAAGATGTTCATTTCTGACTGTGTGTTCGTGTTCATGCTGACTGACAGGTTCATAAGAGTGATGTTACAGTGGTTGTGTTTTTCATCATGCCTGCCAAAACCAACAACTTCAACGTGGAGTCTCTTAAAGGACAGGCTGTACGCAAGCAGCTGTGGTGCGTAACTGCTTGAGTGCATAACTTTTGACATTACAAGTCTCCAGGGTATTAATGAAATAATATTTTTTGTTCATTTTTATATGTACAACAATAATAACAAAAATATAAAAAGAAAAAAAATGTATAATATGTTATCAAATGAATACAATATTTTTTTTATGTTTTGGAGGAACAAAATAATAATAATATATACACACACACACACACACACACACACAAACAAACAATAAAATATGCATCATTATTATTATTATTATTATTATTATGTACCTCAAAAGCATTTTAATAATAATATATAACTAATAATATTATTATTTCTTGTAGCTTATAACACTAGTAGAGCCCTGATACTGGACCAACTTTCCATAGCTATACTAATATTATTTATTAGGCAATGAAAGGAAGCCCCGATCCAGAAATGGCTCTTATTTTTAGATGGCTTTAGTGTGTAAGATTTCTCAAATATGTCTTTCATCTGTCTCTTAGGGACACAGCTCAGTTCGTGAAGGAGAAATTTGGCAAAAGGCTTTATGAGAGCTTGTTAAGGTTGGTGATTTTCCTCATACAGACCTGTCATAACAGGGCTCAAAATTGATGTGACAGTAAATGTTGTCAGTATATGCTGATGAACAGGAAGTATGAAGATCTGATGTCACACAATTGGAGTGGCTGTGTAACCTTCAAGTGTTGATAATTCACAGCGTTATCCAGGTGTTGATGAGAGTGCGCTGCACTTCCCCAGGGAGTTGTCAGATTATAGGATATTCATAATGACATTGTGTGATGTCAATGGGTCATTTCCCATGAGATGAGGCTTGTTTGTTTTCAGATAGGATCTCCTCTAATAATGCTCTCCTGCGTTCACAGGGGTGAGATCCCAGACATGAGCAAAATCCTGGACAGAGATGATTTCACAATCATGAAGAGGGCCATTTATGGAACACAGGTTAGACAAAATGTTACAAAATTCTTACATCACAAGAGGCCATATTTAAAATATTAACCTAATGAATCCCTGTCCTTTAACTGTATTATTGTGCTTTAAAGGTATCACTGTACTGATATTTCTAAAACATTCTGGTTAGGGGTTTATTATTTATTTGGGGAGTATTACACTTCTGCAAATAATTCTGTGTCCAGACTCCAGTTTTGTATTTAGAAAGAAAAGCTGTGCTGTTTGTTTTAATTATGGTATAAAGTAGAAATAGAAAAATGTAAAAATGTAAAGCTTTTCAATTTAATAGACATTTAAAAGTAACTTGTTATTACATCTGAACTGTTCAAAGACATTTTTAAAAGAGAAGCAATTTGTAATTGCAATAAAAAAAAAAAAAAAGCATTTAGCCGGGAGTTTGATTGACAGGCGATCTGACCAATCATAACGCCGAATCTGCCATTTTGGCCAATGAACAAACCAGACAGGAGAGTAGATTAATGTCGGAGGACTTGAACTTAAAAAAATGGTGTGTATTTACGTCTTTCCGTGGTTGAATCAAGATACCTTCTGATATTCATTCATGTTTATTTTGTGCTATAACTAGTAAAGAGATGACCGGTTCACGTGCTGCCTGAACTGAGGCGCTACAGCAATCTGTCAAGACACATTAAAGAGCTTATTTATTGTTTGAATTTCTTACAAAATTTAAATTTAAATAACCTGCTCTGTTAATTGATTTATTAGTGGTTACATTTAACTACATTTTTCAACATGAATTAAATAAACTGTTTTAAATGGGTTTTTATTTGTCATTTTTATTTTTGAATTGGTACATTAATATATATTTTTGTAACCCTTTCATTATCCCTTTTGTACTAAACTTAACATACTATCTAGTTTTTATTTAATGTGTAAATTACAATCTAGTTAATTTTTTTTTTTGTCAACATCTCTTCGGGGCTGTCGTGGCCTAATGGTTTGAGAGTCGGATTTGTAAACTAAAGGTCACTGGTTTGAGTTTTGGTACCGGCAGGGATTGTAGGTGGGGGGAGTGAATGTACAGCGCTCTCTCTTCAACCCTCAATACCACGACTGAGGTGAGACCCTTGAGCAAGGCACCGAACCCCCAACTGCTCCCCGCGCTGCAGCAATATGACTGCTCACTGCTCCGGGTGTGTGTTCACAATGTGTGTGTGTGTGTGTGTGTTCACTACTCACTGCTGTGTGTGTGCACTTGGATGGGTTAAATGCAGAGCACAAATGTGACCCTGGACCACAAAACCAGTCATAAGGGTCAATTTTTTGAAATTGCATCTGCTGAATAAATAAGCTTTCCATTGATGTATGGTTTGTTAGGATAGGACAATATTTGGCCGAGATACAACTATTTGAAAATCTGGAATCGGAGGGTGCAAAAAAATCCAAATATTGAGAAAATCGCCTTTAAAGTTGTCCAAATTAAGTTCTTAGCAATGCATATTACTAATAAAAAATTAAGTTTTGAAATATTTACGGTAGGAAATTTACTAAATATCTTCATGGAACATGATCTTTAATTAATATCCTAATGATTTTTGGCATAAAATAATAATAATAAAATAAATTGATAATTTTGACTCATACAATGTTTTTTTGGCTATTGATATACCCAAGCGACTTAAGACTAGTTTTGTGGTCCAGGGTCACAAATTCCAAGTATGGGACACCATACTTAGCTACACGATATGTGCATGAAGATGAATATCTCAGAACTAATAAATGAGCGTTCTCAGGGGGTTTTCATTCATTCCCCTGCATGGTTTTTTATGAATGGACTCTAATCAAAGGTCAGACTTAGGTTATAGTGAATATCGACATGCTACGCCTCTGTAAATCTGAGGTGGAAACCCATGCATCACTCCGCTGGATTACTTGCGTTACAGAGCTTAGTGACATATTTAACTGCGTTTCCTGACTGTCTGCAGTCGATCAATTGAATGTGTTACTGAGATTTATTCTACAGCTTTTTAATGGCAGTGTTATGAGCAGCCAGTCAATATACAGCCACTCCAGTTAGATTTATCTGGGTATCAATATTTCGGGGGAGAGATATTGATCTGTTAGCGTTGATGTTTGTTTATAAGAAGGAATGAGAGTAAGAAATGTGTCTAATATTTCTAGAGGGCTAAAGTCCATTTACTTTTTTCATATGAGTGACCTAGACTCTGGAATTTAATAGCAAAAATAATGTATAGAAAGCATTAAAATTGTGCAAGCAGAAACACAGAAGCAGAGCAGGCAGCCAATTTTTATAGTAAGATTATGATTTATTATTATTCTTATTGAAATTAAATGGAATGGAAATACATGATTAAACTTTGATCCTCACGATTTTTCATTTAACGACTGCTTATGGATTGCTGTTTTTATTATTCCAGTTTTCAGGACACTTGCTTTGTCAGATAGACTCACATGTAATTACATCCATGCATTTGTTCTCCATAGAGACACTCTCTCCCTCCAGTAACAACTCACAACATGCTGGACGACTCCACGGACCCAATCCTGAGCAACATCCGCCGAATCGGCCTCTTTAATGGACGCAATGACAGAGTGAAGGTGTGCAGTTTACTATGTCTGATGCCAGTGTACTTTACTTAAAAGCAGCTAAAATGTAGAGCTCAATATTCCAATTGTTTTTTTCACATTGGCCCAGTTGGAATTGAAGTTAAGATATTTATCAAAAATATTTTTTTAATTATTATTTCTCATGATAAATTATGAACGTGTTCATTGTTTTTGTGTCAGATTGTGTTCCATCCGGAGTTCCTGTCCTCCACCAGCCCCTTGCTGCCCATGGACTATGAGGAGTTTGTGCGCGGCTGCCATCTGGGAGTGTTTCCATCCTACTATGAACCATGGGGCTACACTCCAGGTTTCACACACACACACACACACACACATTTCCATTTTATTACCTTTCACACTCTTATATCCAACATCTTACATTTCAATCCAAATTTGAGCTTGATTTGATTGATTGTTTATTAATATGGGTCCATTTTCAAAGTTTTAGGGGAAAAATAAAATAAAATTACCACTTAGCTTAATAATATTTTGTTCATTTGTGTATATATTGTATTTGTATTTTATATATGTGACACTGGACCACAAAACCAGTCTTAAGTCGCTTGGGTATATTTGTAGCAATAGCCAAAAATACATTGTATGGGTCAAAATTATAGATTTTTCTTTTATGCCAAAAATCATTAGGATATTAAGTAAAGATCATGTTCCATGAAGATATTTTGTAAATATCCTACTGTAAATATATTAAAACTTAATTTTTGATTAGTAATATGCATTGCTAAGAACTTAATTTAAACAACTTTAAAGGCGATTTTCTCAATATTTTGATTTTTTGCACCCTCAGATTCCAGATTTTCAAATAGTTGTATCTCAGCCAAATATTGTCCTATCCTAACAAACCAAACCATACATCAATGGAAAGCTTTTTTATTCAGCTTTCAGATGATGTATAAATCTTAATTTCTAAAAATTGACCCGTATGACTGGTTTTGTGGTCCAGGGTCACATATAAATGTTATTTAAAATGCAGATTTTTTTTATACATGGGATCTCTGATCTCATATAATGATATCATATATTTTTTGCATCATGCATTATATGACTCTTAATGATATTTTCTGTAATGTGATGTGTTCAGGTGAGTGTACCGTCATGGGCATCCCCAGCGTAACCACCAATCTGTCTGGGTTTGGCTGTTTCATGGAGGAACATGTATCTGACCCTTCTGAATATGGTGAGTGAATAAGTCACTGCTTTCCAAAACTCTCTGCACAGCTTAATCATTTATTTATTTGCATTATCAATTTTTTTAAATGACACTTCATATTTGATATAACACATTGAATCTGGTACAGCTAATTATGCTGTTGTTTCTCCATATGTGCTGTAGGAATCTACATTGTGGACCGGCGGTTCCGTTCTGCAGACGAGTCGTGTAATCAGCTGACTCAGTTCATGTTTTCGTTCTGCCAGCAGTCACGTAGACAGCGAATAATCCAACGCAACCGCACAGAGAGACTCTCTGACCTGCTGGACTGGAGATACCTTGGACGGGTGGGTATCATCTCAGCTTTTCTCTGAGCATTCAGGTGTGTTTCACTTTTGTTCTATTGGTTAATATGGTGTTGACCTGGGTTTCTCTCTGCTTAGTTCTACATGTACGCCCGGCATCTGGCCCTCAGCAGATCCTTCCCTAGTGAATTCAAAATGGACCATCTTAACATTGCACCGGTGAGCCCTGCTAACACTCACACTCTCTCGATGCATGTTAATGGCTTGTCATGTCCCTCTATCACTGACAATGAGAATACAATGGATTGCTGCACTCCATGTAAGCTATGTGCTTAGTTTCAATGTATGACCCTAGGGCAAGGACATTAATATATAATTAATAAAATTCAAAATTATATATATATATATATGTGTGTGTGTGTGTGTGTATACACTACCAGTCAAACGTTTGCGATCAGAACAATTTTTAATGTTTTTTATATTGTCTCTTATGCTCATCAAGGCTGCATTTATTTGATAAAAAATACAGGAAAAAATGTAATATTGTGAAATATTATAATGATGTAAAATAAAGTTTTTCTATATAATATTAAAAAAAACGTTATATTTTCTAAACATTTTTATATTTTTAAAGCATTTTTAGGTACCCCATACAGAGCCCCTAATATGATATTTGCATGAAAAAATTATATATATTTTTTTTTTCTTTCTTTTTTTTCACATTGTACGTTTCTTGCATGCATGTCAAGGGCTCATATGTTGTATACTTTAACTATTGGGGATTAGATTTTTTTTTTCATTAGCTTTTTTATTTCCTAAGGTTATAAGCAGTGCAAAGTAACAAAAAGAATCTCCCTGAGGCTTTTGTAACGTTCTTGTTGTTGTTGTTATACACAGCAGAAAACATGAGAAATTACATAAGAAATAAATGTAAAGAAATCATTCAAATACACCTTGTCCTGAAAGACAGGTTTATATGACATAATTTATATACATCAAACATAAATAAAATCATTTTCAAGTTCGTGCTGATGTGGAGCAAATACTTTATATCCACTTTGTTCCACCTCATCTCTTTCCTAATCCGAGTGTTACTGAATGTATGTGTGACGTCTAACACTCCAGAGTGATGAGGAATGACTGAGCTACGTTCTTGAGTTTAATTGACAGGATAACATTTACCTGCACAGGAAGATGACTTGATTTCCATTCGAACTGTGGTGATCCCCATAGACTCACTCACAGCTGATCTACACATATACTTTACTAAAACCACATACACACACACACAGATAAATCTGGCATTTTATGACATAAATGAATAAACAAGTCTCTAATGTAATTGACTCATTTTGAATTAGTGACTAAATCTAAATAGAGTGACTGAATCTTTATGTTTCCACAGACGCAAGGCTTCCGTTACCCCCGACCCTCTTCTGTTCCTCCATCCCCATCGGCTTCCCTCCACTCCACCCCTCACCACAGCGATGAGGAAGATGACGACACCTATGACGAAGAGGAGGAGGCGGAGAGGGACAGGCAGAACATCAAGGCACCATTCACTCTGGGTGCAGAGCCTGAGGGTAAGAGCAAACAACCGCTGGAAAATGGGAAGTAAGATCTGCACCCTCCTGCTCCTGTAGTTCAGACTCTTTCAAACATATTTACACCCCCTGCCCTCTGAGAACGTGCTACATTTGTCTGACTGCAACTTTTGATTGGATTATTGATGAAGTATCTTCAAAGTATGAACAGTGTTGGGGAAAGTTACTTTTAAAAGTAATGCATTACAATATTGCGTTACTCCATCAAAA
>NW_015542896.1:247164-253225 GCF_001515605.1 Sinocyclocheilus anshuiensis
TTTACTGACAAGATGCGCGTTAAATATCGCATGCGATTTATCGCGCAGCCCTAGATATTTGTGTTGTTTAACATTTAATTATTGCAGGTTTGAGTCATATTCCGAGTTGCATTATGTTTATTCATTTTGAGGAATACTGAATCTGTGTTTTGTTTTTTTGTGAGTGAGATGAATTAATGCATATTCATATTTATTTTAGAACTACAGTAACATCTTCTGATTTCTCTCAACATGGGGACAGGGGAGCTGTCAGTCAATAAACTGGAAAAAAAGTAACTTGCGTTACTTATTTGAAAAAGTAACTCCGATATTCTCTTGTAAATTAAAAAGTAATGCGTTACTTTACTAGTTACTTAAAAAAAATAATCTGATTACGTAACTCGCATTACTTGTAATGTGTTACCCCCAACACTGAGTATGAATGAGAAGATATCGATCACATACAGTGGCATTTGAAAGTCTGAGATGATACTGAAAATCTGGGATTTAATAACCCATTTAAACTTGTGACTAGTGATAACTGAACCATGATTCTTGCTTTTGTTGAAGCTCAAGACACTCTTGAGCATCAAAAATCACATGATCATCAGGTTTGACATGAACTTGTGGAGTTCATGCAACTCAAATGGTTTCACTAGACTTTTGGATATAAATGTGGTACTAAACACGCATCTTTTTGGTGTTTTAAACCAAATTTGGCATATTGGTGCCATATGAGGCAATAATTTGTGCAAATGTTGGGAAAAAAACACCTTTATATATATATCAATGATTAGCAAAGTTCAACCACATAATGTGCAAATATGTATCCTATCCATGTTTTATTTAAAAAGTCTCACTCACACTAGCGGTTATCAGTGCAAATTCAGTTTAATTAATTGAGAAAATGTTCACACATTCGCAAATATGCATTTTACAGACCATTCAATTCACATGTTGATTTAACATGAGAAAATGAAAAGGACAAAAAATCTGTACAGTTAATTATATATCACACAGAATTTCAATCCTCATAAGTAGTCTCTTTTCCAAGATGATATGTCTTGAAAAAACAACCCATTATTTCCCCTGAAATAAATAAAGAAATAAAAAGAAATAAAAATATCTTACTACCAGTCTTTGTTATTTAAATGATCAGTCCAAGTGGAATCATACAAACAATCTGGAGACACACATAACTCTACATTACTCAAATCTGACTGTAATAGTGTTGACCAGTAAGTGATGAAGCTTCAGAGATGTCCAACACGGGCATCACTGTAGCGGAGGATGAAAACATTAAATTCCACATGGCTCACAAAACTGTAAGATGTAAGAGTGAGTTGTTGGCGCTCTTTTAGCTGGTTTCAGTAAGGCTCACCCTCGTCTCTGGCTTGCTGGAGAACATTTAAGAGAAATGCAGCCGCTTTAGAGATGCTCAGGTTTTCTGTGTTTTGGCTGCGTGACTCTGTGGAGAATGACAGTTTATGTATTATACTCATATTTATTTACAAGTTTACAATTAGTATTACACTTTCTTAGTATTAAACCAGTTGTCTCCCACGTGTATGCAATATGAACACTAAAGTCTCAGCAAGCATAAATAATGGTTTAGAGAACAAAAGTCACAAACTGTGAGTTTTTAATTCATACCCAAGCGTATTGTGTCATACAAGTCCCCTTCATTTCTGTCTTCAGACACAAAGCGCTGTCCCTCTATTATAAACAATAAAAAACTAATTCATTTAAAATTGTACGGAACAAAAGTAATCGTATAAGCAGTTTTAGACACAAATACGGTTGACAGACAGCAGGAACATACGTGTGCCCTTCAGATATAACATGGCTTGAGGCGTCCAATTCCGACGCTGAAAACTGCCCTTTAATTATAATAAAAAAGACAGTTTTTTTGCACTTGTATATTGAACATAATTCAAATATTTATAAAAAAATAAAATAAACTGCAAATTATTACAATTTTTAAATTAAAATAGTAAATGTTTAAATAAATAATATTACCATACCTTGGGCGCACACCAGGAATGGGACACAAATGTTGCCAGAAGTAACAGCGCAAGTGCGTAAGCCGCAAGAGTCCTTAAATCCTGAAAAGGTGAAGTCATGTTAAAATATATCATTTCCCATGTGCAAGAGCATTACAATCAGCCTTTTTTTATAACACTGTATTTTAGTCTCTTTTCTCTTCATTGTTAATTGCATTATGCACAAACGTATCAATACAAGATTCCTGATATTAAAATTACTAAATTCCTGGTAGTCACATCAGCTTCTCTTTTTTTTTTTTTTTAATTCGGTCTAGTTAGAAGTTAATTGCTTAAAGTCTACGAGACAAATGCAAGCATGAATGTGGACTTACTTTCATAGTGTCAGACGTTCTCTTCAACTGTTGAGTCTCAGAGGCAAGATCAAGAGTGGAGACTGTGAAGTCTGTCCTCTATTTATAATCACCATGGTGGGGGAATTTTGAATGAATTAGTCTTCAGCTATAGGTCAAGTCCCATTGATTCACAATGGGGCCGGACCACGAACCTTTCAGAGCGATTAGTTAACCCTTCCTTAAAAACATAATAAGCCTACTTTACTGCTATGACGTTTGAAGACACACTCGCAGGGCTGGCTACATTTACTGTTAGCTATTATGCGTTTTAGCGCTACTGAAGGGAAATGTCCATTCGTGCGCACTTTTAATAGCTAACTAATGAAAAGAAGTGGGCGGAAAGTGTTGATATGTTTACACCTTCAGCAATGAAGCGTCTCAAATACACCAGCTAATCGTTTTTTATGAATGAACAGTGAGTGGCTGATGGGGTTTCCCTACTTGACACTACATGTATAAATATCTGCTGGCTCTGCCTCCAAATTACTTGCAATTTATGGCACTTCTCAAAGGGAATAAGGGATAAGAAACAAACTTAAATGTGTATGGTCTCTGAAATAGATTACAAAACAACAAATCTTGGCAGAGTAAAAATTAGGCAGAAGAAGAAAACAAGTCTGTCTCATTCCTCAATATACTTGAGACACAATTTGTTGTTTTTCAGGTTAATGAATAAAATAATTTGATTTGTATCAACAAGAACAATAATAAAAATATAATTATTTTATCATAATAATATATAAAATAATTGTTTTATAGAAATTGTATGCATATAGAGAATTTATTATTAATTGTTGTTGCTCTTGGTGATCATTAATTCAAACTTAATATAAAACATAATTATTTTATAATATCAATATTATAATATTTTGTATTATTTTTATTAATAATAACTTTTTAAAGACCCTTTTTGAGGAACCCCAAAAAATGTAAATATTGCACTTTTTTTTCTTCGTTTTTACTGTATAGCCCCAATACCTAATGAAGCAATAATAATAATAATAATAATGATGACACTGACCTCATATCAGGTTTTAAATATATTTTAAAAAGTTTGTGGCAGCAGAAACATTTTGAAACCCCAGTGCTGCAATCTGACAGTGATACAAAATTAGAGATACATTTTTTAAGACAACAAAAGAACAAAATTAACAATAATACTAATAAATCATAATTATTATAATAATAAGAACAACATCTCTGTATGCCAGTCTGATTAGTAACAGTTTAATTTGACCAGAAAGTGTAAATATCACACTTGCATTTTCAGCAGGTGTCATAGAAAAAAAAAAAATCAAGAAATTAAGAGTCATCCAGCTCTCCTCCCTCTTTAAAATACAAATATAGACACAACCATGTAACAAGGCCATTGTTGTAACAGAATAGACTTTCAGAAGTCGCTTCTACACATTCAAACCAGGATCTCCAGTAACTTCTTCATGAAGTTTGCATTTATAAAGTAGGGCACAGTTCTTCAGGGATGCTGGATGTTGTGACGCAGCTCTGTAGATCGCTTTGCTTTGGCCGGCTGGCGAAGGAGTGGCTTGTTTTCCACGCTGCACAGTTTGCTTCTCTCTGACGTAAATATCACTCAGATGTCCTTGCAATGGAAACACGTCTGAATATAAAGCTTCGGTAATACGACCTCTATACTTCTCATGGTTTTTTAAGGTAATGCTTTAGAAAACCCATCATAAATAAGTGGTAAAAAAAGTCTTTTAAACCATGTTGTTGCTTTCACTCATTTTGTCCACATACTGAAGAAACAAAAAGAGTAATAAAAAAAAGAATTAGGACACTTTCAAGGAAAAAATTATTTATAGATATGAAATTACAATTACATCTAATCTGATTCATGATCCATTTATCACTTAAAATATTCAGTGCACACAGGACGGCATGATTCATGCTCACATGCGCACAGAATTAGCAGTGACTGACCAAGATAGCTGACTGTCCACTCAGCCTTAGGAAGGCTTTAAAAGAACAACAAACACAAGTTGAAAGACACTTTTCTGGCATTTAGTGGAAAAGCATGTTAGTCTCATAGCTGCTAAAGCAGGCAAAAGCTTTTGAAGTTAATTTATTTTAAGTCTGTGTCCTAAACAGATACGATGTAATATGTTTATATTGATAAGTAATGTGTCTGTTCACACTGATAGTGTAAATGTTAACACAATCACATTCAATCAGAACGTACTTGTTTAATGGTGTGACAGCTCATGTTTGTTATCTGTCATTTATTGCATAATGCCTGGTTAGGACACGTGTTAAATTCACTGCGATCTTAGAGGATTCTTAAAGACCAGCTCACAATCTCTTCTTCATCAACATACCCCACTAATGAAGGGAAGATTCAGCAAGTATCCCAGCACAGGAATCCTCCTGATGAAGCCTACGACCACTGGAAAGAATCCCCTACACATGAAGAGAAAGCATTAGTATGTGGATATAGACTGATATATTATTAGGAATTACTGGAATAATTTTTGATCTGAAATGTTAGTTTGCTTTGCTTTCAGTTCCAAAAGCTACCAACAGACTTAATGAATAATGTACATTTGAAATAATATAATCGTGTTACTTAACATTGTGCAAATAAGTGTTCATTTAATTTTCACTTTTTTTCTCATTTACTATTAAATGATCATTTATCTGTACTGTCTCTGCGTATATGATATCTATATCTGCCTTCAGCCAATCTGTATTGGCATCTATTAAAAACCAGCTGACTTCTAACATATCTACTTAGAGCTACTAGTTATGTAGCTGCATAATTTGCCTGAATAAGAGACTTATTGTAAAAAAACAAATACCTGAATAACAGAAAGAAGCCATAAAACTCTAGAATCACTCCGACGATGGGCCATCCAATCAGCACTATGAAGACACCTCCTAGAAAGAAGCTGGTGGCTTTCATTTTGTGCTTCTGAAAGAAGAACCTGAATGTCCTCTCCAGCCCGATTACAAATGCCAGCCCGACAACAAAAAGGATCTGAGACAAATGAAGACCAAGAGAGAGGTGAGAGAGAAAAACTGGCTTTGGGTGGAGGGATCTGTGCTTTTGTGTCTCAGTGCACTTGTACTATAAAGTTATATAAACTACTGTTTAAAAATCGTGTTTGAACTATTATGAGAAGACACTTGATACCAGGAAAGTGTAGAGCAGCATAATGAAGAATATGATGAAAATGGAAGTAGAAATCTGTAGTAAATCAATGTGTAGATACTATTCACAACAAACGTATACAAAAGAAACTGATCAGAAACTAGTACATATGTGACCCTGGACCACAAAACCAGTCTAAAGTCGCTGAGGTATATTTGTAGCAACAGCCAAAAATACATTGTATGGGTCAAAATTATCTATTTTTCTTTTATGCCAAAAATCATTAGGATAGGACATTTTATGCCAAAGATCATGTTCCATGAAGATATTTTGTACATTTCCTACCGTAAATATATCAAAACTTAATTTGTATATACACACACACACACACACACATATACATATACATATATATATAAAATACATATTACATTATTAAACTTTAATACATAAATATACATTACATTTAAAATATTTAAATACTTAAATTATACATTTATAGATAGGATTATATTTGTTTCTGATCAGTGTAATTAAAATATATACATCTGAATGTGTATACATCTGTGTTTGTA
>NW_015542896.1:253286-275161 GCF_001515605.1 Sinocyclocheilus anshuiensis
ATATATAATTTGCATTT
Source organism: Sinocyclocheilus anshuiensis (assembly GCF_001515605.1). NCBI lineage: Eukaryota > Metazoa > Chordata > Actinopteri > Cypriniformes > Cyprinidae > Sinocyclocheilus > Sinocyclocheilus anshuiensis. The sequence continues at coordinate 253,304 of NW_015542896.1, forward strand.
AATAGCACGTTAGATAATATTTGCGAATATGTGATTTTTTATTTCTTATTGGTGATTATGATGATTCTGTCTTTATGTAGTACGTCTGGTGCAGTTCACTGTCAAAATTAAAGCGGGTGTTCAGCCAGAACATCTATTTTGTTTGTTTCCTTGACTTTTACGCTATACTTGTAACTGGTGGAGTGACATCTGTACGCACATAAACACTCCGAGAAGCGAAATAATAAAGACCACAGGCTTTGTGAACGCACTGACGCTAGACATTGTCTGAGGAAGAGCTGTCAGTGAGACAGGTTATGTTAATCTTACTCTGGGAGTCGGTGAGGGAGATCATCTTGGCTTGTTTCGCTCAACAGCTATCACAGGAGCGGCGGCAACGCGTACCGGAAACACTCACTTACAGCTTCCGGAGAAACTTTAACCGATAAACTTTACAAACCTAATGCATCTCGTATCAATTTAATATTCTGAATAATAGCTATTTTGAATAAGTACTACGCTTAACAAATCTAAAGCTTGTTTTTGCGTGCCCAGTGATGACATGATAAAAGTCACTGTGGTAAATACTAGACTATATATATATATATATATTTATTTATTAACTGTTAATATGTAGTATTTTACATACATCATTTTAAGCATAATAACCTTAAGAAATGTACACCGAGATGCAACTGTAATAATTGGACCCCAGATAAAGTTATTTCCGTGTGCACCGCGCCATCTGCCGGTCAAACCGTACAACAGCACACTTGTAACAGGACACGCCGGTCTACCTGTGGAAGTTTCTACATTATAGCCCCTTTCACACAGTAATACCAGTAAATTGCCGTAAAATTACCGGAACGACTTTACCGGTAAATACAAAAATGCGCTTTGCACCATTCACACATCAATTTCAAAATTGCATCAACTTTTTTGAGCAATGTTGCTTAGGCACTTCCCCATTGAGGATAGGTAACACATTTCTATCTGGATTACTCAAAACGTCGCCCCGTGTATCATCAGCCTAAGTGTAAGCTTTTATCTAATGTATACTTTCATATAAGATGAATGATCTTAAGTGTGGATGTTTTTGGGATTTCCCATGAATAATGTGTCAGTTAGTGTCCCATTATTTGTTAAAGCATCATACTAAGCCCTTGTTTCCCTGGTGTATTTTAGACAAACAATTATTCAGCAAAGTTTTTATAGCATGAAAAATGTCAAGTTTTATTTTGAATGTTGCACCTCTTAAGTCTTACCTAAATTTAATGAACAAAAATGTCACTTGTAGCATTTTTTTCATTTGATACATTTAAGTGTGACACTTATTTAGTAAGTATTACTAGAAAATGACAATATTGGCAACCAACAACTTAAAACAAGGCATTTTATTAGTATATAATCTCACACCTTTATTGCATAATATTAAGTAGCCTTTATGAAACATTGCAGTAATTTATTTTGAATAACTGATTATTATGTGCAGTTCCTATTTGCACTGCAAACATGTTTCTCCATAAATACAGGAAACCCAAGAACTGCATCACACTGCAAGCTGTTTCTGACCAAAAAAAAAAGAAGAAATTAAAACAAATTATTCCATTGGGTTTAACAAAAAAAATTATATTAATGAATAACTATCCAAAAGGTAACAGCAAATAAATCAGGTGTAAACACATTTTCCCTGATTTAGGAAAGAGAGAGAGAGAGAGAGAGAGAGAACACAATGCAAAATGCAAAACATGTCAATTTTTGAGGCACTATTTGACACTAGGAATATACTGTGCACCTTGAGGGCTAATTTGTTTATACTTTAACACATACTATATTATATATTCTTGTTCTTAAATGTCCCTCCATCTTTAGTTAATTACAATTAGCCATATTTCCACACAGGGCTGGTCTCCCGTCCCTCATTCTGGGGGTTTCTTCTTGGCCTCCACGTCCTTCTTAAAGGCCTCGATTTTCTTTGAAATATTGGGTACCTGGAAAACGTTATAAATAAATTATATCCGACATTGATCACTAAACAGTGGAGCTGTTCTCTATTTCAAGACTAATGCTATTTAGTCCAGTCTTATTAAAATAAGTTTATTATAAGATTTTAGGCGCAGATTAAATCAGACAGTTAATATGTGAATAAATATTGTTTTTATAACCTCGTAATTCTGTGCCAGATACATGCCAACCACGTTCCCCAGAGTGAATCCAAGCTGGAAAAACAAGATGCTCTATCAACAACCTTATGTGACATATAGATACATTCTTCTATATTATAAATTATCCGGATGTAAATGTTTATGTTTAGTTCAAATTAAACCCTTTGATCAGCTAGTTACGTAGTTATTAGCTACTACAATGTGAATTAGCAAGCGAATAAATACACATTTACAATCTCACGAACAGATGTAAATACTTACTATGAATTGCATCATGATTAAAACTTTGAAATGATGAAAAGAAACTAAATAACAGTGACACTGGTCTCGAAAGCTAGGATGGTTGTGAGTTTGACACGGCTAGCCTTAAACTAGCTACATATGTCATCAGCGTGACATCAACACACCGGAAGTAGTATTCTTGGAAAATAAGAGTTTTAATTATGACGCAAAGGACACATTAATTGCGCTACAAATTAAATATAGACCAGGTTGAGATCTAACTATTAATATAATTTTTTCCCCACATACAGTAATTAAATTAATTAAAAATGAATTGATTAATTTAGTTTAAAAAAATGTAACAAAAGAATATTTAAATGCTGTCAGATGAATGCAGAAAAAGGTTTAAAGGAATATGAACTAGTTTTCACACTTCCTTTTATTTTTTTTAGTGCTTGTCACACTACACATATTTTGTTGTTCTTACAAGGGTTCTTGCATCTTGAAAACAAACAACACATAGGCTATTGCAAAATTGTTAAATGGAAGGTCTGTCATGTTGAAATAATGGCTTTCCACACAAAGATGTCATTCATTCGCTTGTCACAACGGCAAAAAATAATCACCAACAAAACAAGGGTCTTGATCTGTGCGGTTTGGTAATAGTTATAATAAAACTATTAATATAACTAAACGTAAGAGCACAAACATTATTTAAGACAATCGCCTTAATTTTCAAAAACAACAGAAATAAAACAAACATGCCTGTAACAAAGCACAATGATATACAAATGGCATACAAAACTAGCCCAAATATTGATGTCTAAAGGATAAAAACGGACGACAAATGATCATGCAGTCATATCTGTATAAAATGACACTACCAGGACAAAAAAATAAATAAAAAAATCAGATTAATTTAACAATATTGTTCAATTTTATCTTCCCAGAGTTCTCGATTCTCCCTCTTTATATAATTTCAAGTTTCTTCCATTTCAAAGTATGCAGAATAAGAAACTCGGACAATATTTAAGTATAAATACAGTTAACAATTGTAATATAATACTTTCAAAATAATGTGTAGCAAACAAAGTCTAATTTCACTTTGTTGCTGATGGATTTCAGTATGCTCCAATAAACATTTTTTTGTATGATCTAGAAAATGGGCATGGGAAACAACAATTCGGGTATCTACAAATGGATAGCAACATATTCTCAAAAGTCTGTAAATGATCTATGTAAATATATGTCTTTAACAACTGTAAATATAGAAAAGTTTCTGCCTTGCACCTAAACATGGTCAATATACTGTACGTAATGACTGCATTTCTTTGCAGTAACACTGTCAAGTGAAAACCACAGTTAGAGAGATGCTAAAAATATAACTTGGCAAGGAATATAGATTCTTTGTAACATAATAAACAGCAACAACGCCCCCAATCCATAATTTCCCATTTTAAGCACCATAGCACACTGTTGTTCTTCAGTCTTCTTCGTACTGCAGTGATTCCCTTGAATCAAGCATCAAATAATTCACACGAGAGAAACACATGAGGGAAATGTATGGTGATAATAACGAATCAAGTAAATGATGCATCCTGGTTTATTTGGATTCCAGGTGACTGCTTGGTGGCCCCTGTACGATCCCATTCTGCGGAGTTGGTGCTTGCATGTCGATGAAAAGTAGATTCTTCAGGATGCTCACATAGAAAGGACCGTAAACCTTTTTGTTGAAGTTGACAAGGTTGACAAAGCTGACTCCAAGCCCCATGAGCTCTGGCTGAATCAGACCCAAGCCTGGTGGTACGGGAGGGGGCGTCCTGTGAGAGTTGGTAGAGGCGAGGACCACCCTAAAGTACTGATGTACTCTTCCCTCTGTGGCACGGAAAAGGCACATAAAAACACGATACAAGCTCTACAGGCTTTAAGGCAATATAACGAGTTCAGGTAAGCTCAACTGACAGCATTTGTGTCATAATGTTGATTATCACAAAACTTAATTTCCACTTTCATTTTTTTTAATTTAATATGAAATAAATAAATAAATAGAATAAAGCAGAAATGCATTACAGTGAGGCAATTAAAATGGAAGTGAATGGGATCAATTTATAAATGTGAAAGTATCACTGTTTTAATAGTATAGCCACACAATGTAAACAATATGCTTGTTAATATAATATTTAAAAAGCTTGCTAACCGTTATATGCAAATTTACAACTTAGTTGCCATGAAAACAATGTAAAATGATTAGAAAAATGATTATTTGAACAGCTTTATAGCTTAAATAATACACTGGTTTTAACAGGAAAATTAATGTATTTGCTTTTCACATTTCACATTTTTCAGTTTCACATTTCTGCTTTTAAATCCTCCAAAATATGGCTCCATTTATTTCCATTTTAAGATTAAAATCATTTTTAGGCAAAAAAAAAAAGGGGGGGGGCGATTTTCTTACTTACTATTTTGTCTTGTTTTCCATTACAAATTAAAATTCTAAACATTCTTAAATCAAGTTACTTAAAAACTTGAGTTGCATAAAACAAGAAAAATTTAATATATTTCATATATATTATTAAATATGATCTATTTTGCTTCTCAAGTAATTGTGTCTTGATTTAAGAATGTTTGTTTAGATATTTGTACAGGTAAACAAGACAAAAAAGAATAAGAAAATCATTTTTGCAGTGTCGCAAGTGCTGTTGATTACACTTGAATATTCTTTTGCATTTTCCTTACCAACAAGAGTGCGTATTGGGTTGTTTTCCTGGGTGACGTCGCAGATCTGGCCCTTTAAGGTTTCCTGCAATTCAGCCGGGAGAGCTGGGAAGTTTCTTTCAGCCAGAGACTTGTTGACCTCACAGCAGATCTGAGCACTGACGTTTCCAAGAGCTTCGGTGAGATTAAAATCGCTGTAAGCCAAACGGGGGAAAAAAAAAACAAAGCCGACAGGCAAGATCTTTTAGATTGAGATGTTCATTATTATGTTTATGTAGAAGTATGTGTGTGACATGTGCATGTGTTAGCCTGAGCAGAGTTTAGGGGAAGGACAGGGATCGGACGTACGTGCTATGCATGCCCTCCAGCAGCACTGCTGTCATCTTCTTAAGTCGCTCGACAAGAGTGGGCAGGCCTGACACGGCTCCTCCTATTGAGCTGTAGACTATCAGCAGAACAGACGCGACCGCTTGATAGAGCTGAAGAGACCGCTGCATCTCCTGCAACCTCACTTCATCGGTCATCAGGGTCTGCAAGTGCAAAATTGAGAATGTTAGATCACAAAACACTCTTAAAGATGCATTTTGAATTTGATATCAAACTTAGTATGAGTTTAAATGTGTGTTTGTTCTCCAACCTCAGGCAACGGGCCCTTGCTCTCGTCCCAAATGAGCAGTCTGATGTAGGCTGTATTTAGCACCAACGTGGGGCCTGGTAAGGGTTTGCCGCTCTGCCCAGAATCGCTGCTCTTGTCTGATGGTGGCATGACTCGAGTGGCCTCCTCAATTGAAGATTTTATCCACTCATTTGCGTGATCCAAAGCACCTGGGTTGGATTAAAAATATGTTAAAAGTTAAGAGCCCAGGTGTGCAAAAGAGTCCAGATACTTTTGGGTGAGCTATCCCTTTAAATGAAAATTAATTTACTCATGTCGTTCCACACCTGTATGACTTTATTACTTCTGTGGAGATAATTTGAAAAATGTTCTCAGTGTTTTTTTGTTTGTCCATACAATGAACGTCAGTGGTGACCAATGTTGGACAAAAACAGTCAAAACATCTTCAAAGCATCATTTGTGTTTCACAGGAGAAAGAAAGTCAAATGGTTTTAGAATGACAAAAGGGTGATATATGATGACAGAATTTTTCTTTTTTTTTTTTTTTGTGAAAATGGGTGAAAATGCAATTTATGTCAAATAATTTTCAATGCTTTTCGTACAAATTTGTTTGTGGACTTACTGGGAGTTCTTTCCAGAATACTCTGGAATTTGGCTCTCTCATACTCTACCGACTGCCTCTGAAGCTCTGGCCTGAGGCTCTGGATGGTAAAATTCACCATGTCCATTTTCATCAGGTCCAGCACCCGGAAGATCTCCCTGTTACCACACAAGTGATCATTTCGAAGTCAATTACTTTGCCTCAGGTGACTGTTCGTATCAAATATGGCTGTTAGTGAAGACAACACCATTACTGATTTGTGTCCCGCATCCCCCTCAATCACTGCATCTCATTCACTAATAATTGCATGGATTATTCATATTTGTACGAACAAGACAACCTCCCATGAAAAATGACCATGTCACATGTGCTTACACACCAAAATTTGTTCTTAATCTTGTTATAATATATTTAAGATGAAATATCTATGTATAAAATGTAATTATAACATTGTTATAATAAGCAGCGTTATTATAGTAAACTAAAACTAAAATCATGTAAAACCTTTTCGTTACTTGAAATACACTTGAATTTTTTAAAAATATATTTATTTCAGCTAGTTGCCAAGGCAACATTTCTCATATTAATTTAGTTTAACTTGATGTCCTAAAATAACAAAAACTAAAACTGAAATAAAAATTCTCTATATACTGTATATATAACACCCCCCAAAACTACTAAAAATGACAAAAACACTAAATCTTTAAATAAGAGTAAAATAAACCAGAAAAATAAAAACTGATTGAAAATATTAATAAAAACTACAATAGCATCTCAATGTTACTAAAATAACACTAGTTATAAGGCCACCCATAATATATGATTTTTGCATATGTATGGTTTCAGTACACTACATTTTTTCTTAAATTTAGAACAAATTTTAGTACGGAAGTAATTGGTTATTCAAGATTTGTTCATGAAAATGTACGTACCTGTACACAGATTTCATGCACAAATTTGAATGACGCACTATTTGCATGTTATTACACCAGCCAATGGGTGCTAAAGTGAAACTGACCTATAGTTCTACAAAGCTATAAAAGAAGACACCTTAATAACATACTTGAACAGTGTCACTAAGTTGCCCGAGTTCTCCTTGAGCTTCTTGATTTCATCGTCTCGGACCGGTGCACAGAACTTGCCCATAGTATTGATGATGTAAGACACAAGCCCCTGGATATCAACCGCATTGTTGTCAGCCTGCTGGCGGATCAGGTCCATGTCCAGAACCTCCATGATCTGAGTACGCAGGCGATTGGCCCCGGGGTTAAGGAAGGACAGCAGGGTCTTTGATGATAGGAAAAAAATGATTAAGAAGGCATTTGCCATCAGACTGCTTTTCATCATTGTGTAACCCCTCTCTCCTGGGTCCTCACCGCCACACCTCGTTCTTGTTCCGAGTGGGTCTCGAACCCGGGTCTCCGGCATGGGAGGTGGACGCACTAACAAGGAGGCTAAAGACTACAGCCTCTAGTGTCAGTCGCTAGTGCGTCTCTTGAGATCAGGGGAGTGAGGTTTACCTGCACAGCACTTACTCGCTGGCCTCCGTTACAATTGTATCAGAGTAAATGTGTAACTTACATCTCTGATCTCATCCAGAAGTTTGATGGCGTAATCGTACTCAGGAGGGTCATCATTCAGCTCAGATTCAAGACAGTCCCAGAAGGCCTTGTGCACCATATCCTTAACTTTCTTCTCCAGGCTTGAGGGAAAAAAAACCGGTTTGGATTCAATTGTTATATATTTATTATATATCTATTTTATTCATTAATTATATTAATTTTGTATAGTTGTACATTTCAAAATGCTAAATTGAAAGCAAAATGCCTAAACATTGACTTTTTTTTTAAAAATATATTTATTTCAGCTAGTTGCCAAGGCAACATTTCTCATATTAATTTAGTTTAACTTGATGTCCTAAAATAACAAAAACTAAAACTGAAATAAAAATTCTCTATATACTGTATATATAACACCCCCCAAAACTACTAAAAATGACAAAAACACTAAATCTTTAAATAAGAGTAAAATAAACCAGAAAAATAAAAACTGATTGAAAATATTAATAAAAACTACAATAGCATCTCAATGTTACTAAAATAACACTAGTTATAAGGCCACCCATAATATATGATTTTTGCATATGTATGGTTTCAGTACACTACATTTTTTCTTAAATTTAGAACAAATTTTAGTACGGAAGTAATTGGTTATTCAAGATTTGTTCATGAAAATGTACGTACCTGTACACAGATTTCATGCACAAATTTGAATGACGCACTATTTGCATGTTATTACACCAGCCAATGGGTGCTAAAGTGAAACTGACCTATAGTTCTACAAAGCTATAAAAGAAGACACCTTAATAACATACTTGAACAGTGTCACTAAGTTGCCCGAGTTCTCCTTGAGCTTCTTGATTTCATCGTCTCGGACCGGTGCACAGAACTTGCCCATAGTATTGATGATGTAAGACACAAGCCCCTGGATATCAACCGCATTGTTGTCAGCCTGCTGGCGGATCAGGTCCATGTCCAGAACCTCCATGATCTGAGTACGCAGGCGATTGGCCCCGGGGTTAAGGAAGGACAGCAGGGTCTTTGATGATAGGAAAAAAATGATTAAGAAGGCATTTGCCATCAGACTGCTTTTCATCATTGTGTAACCCCTCTCTCCTGGGTCCTCACCGCCACACCTCGTTCTTGTTCCGAGTGGGTCTCGAACCCGGGTCTCCGGCATGGGAGGTGGACGCACTAACAAGGAGGCTAAAGACTACAGCCTCTAGTGTCAGTCGCTAGTGCGTCTCTTGAGATCAGGGGAGTGAGGTTTACCTGCACAGCACTTACTCGCTGGCCTCCGTTACAATTGTATCAGAGTAAATGTGTAACTTACATCTCTGATCTCATCCAGAAGTTTGATGGCGTAATCGTACTCAGGAGGGTCATCATTCAGCTCAGATTCAAGACAGTCCCAGAAGGCCTTGTGCACCATATCCTTAACTTTCTTCTCCAGGCTTGAGGGAAAAAAAACCGGTTTGGATTCAATTGTTATATATTTATTATATATCTATTTTATTCATTAATTATATTAATTTTGTATAGTTGTACATTTCAAAATGCTAAATTGAAAGCAAAATGCCTAAACATTGACTTTTGTATATTTTAGTTGTATATTTGTGTGTGTACATTTTCTTGATCATCACCCTTAACTTGTTCTTGACCCATGTCTATAGTTATAAACAGTTACCAAGGAAACTGAACATCAAGTGGGACCCAGATCTGGAGATGGTAATTATATAACAACAGTTTAGTACCTATTTTGAGGTAGATCCGGAGGCTCTAGGTGGAAGTTCTGGTTGACAACGATCTCATGAGCCAGGCTCAGATTAGAAAGGTCCCGAGCCGAGGCCATGACCTCATCAAGCGTTAGGGTTTTTGGTGGGCTGCCTGAGGACACAGTAGCTATACAGGTTAAAAGACCAATAGATTCTTCTATACAACAAAATGTTTCGATAAGTGTTGTTACTGTTAACTAAAACTATCACAACTGTTTTTGTTAACTGAAATAAAATAGAAATGAATGCATTTTTAAATCAATAAAATATATTAATTATAAATCCACATAAAAATGACTAAAATTTAAACTAAAATGATAACTAAAAATATAAAATTATTTATTTATTTATGAATAAATACTACAATTGTATATAAATAATACTAAAATGATAGTATATTCTAACTGAATTAAATGTTAAACTACTTTCTTTTTTTTGTTGCATTTACATGTTAGTAGGACACCTACAAGAAGGAGAGTTGTGTTTGCTGGATGAATCGCTGGTGAAGCTCTGGCGAGAACAGTCCACATCGCTAGACGAGGTCAAACTGTCGCACCTTTCCGATGACTCTGTGTCACTGTTCTGGTCCTCGCTGACCACCGTAGATGTGGAGGTGGGACGTTCATCGTTCCGTGGCATTGTGAGGGGCTGGTGCAAATTATGAAAAAAAAGGTATTGAGGAGAGTCTTGTGGCTAAAATTAAGTTTTTTTTGGGACAAACTTGAAGCTGATGCTTTCAGTGGAAATGGGGCAACCGCTTATATGACAATAGGATAAAGTTAGAGCTGGCACACTTTCAGTGCTGGAAAATTCAAAAAGCTTTGTTGACATAAAGAAAAGTGACTTGCAAAGGCAAGGGAAAATAAACGGGTAACAAAAGGGCTCAGTGATATTCATGTGGCCCACAAAGGGACATTGTATTTTAAATGTGATTCAGATGTTAACCGGTGCTGTCTCTTGGGTAACAAATAACACCAGATAGCAGCGTGAGCTTTAAAAGCAAACCTATCGCGTTACACCCCTCTGCCTTTAAAGGCTTCACTACACACCTGTTTCCTAATGTAACAGAGTAACTGCTTGTCTTTCAGGAAGTTGAGTCAGCATCAGTAACAAAAAGTCAACAATGACCTTCATTAATTAATAAAAATGCATTCAGATAGTAAGTTAGAAACTAATCCTACCTATTATTCTTAATGCTCCGACAAAACTGCTTGTTTATTTAACTATCTTGTAATTAGTATTTGTTACCAAAATACCAAAATGTTCTCCCGGTGCTACTGTAAAACAACAAGAATTTGAAATCGCATTGATTCTCTGCACATTCTGAGAGTTAAAGGAATAGTTAAACCTAAAATGTAAATTCTTTCATCATTTCCTCACTCTCAGGTCGTTCCAAACCTGTAGTACTTTCTTACTTCTGTGGAACACAAGCTCAGTCACTATTTACTTTGATTGTGTGGGGAACAAAATGCTCTAAAGTCTCCTTTTGCATTCCACTGAAGAAAAAATAAGTCATACTGGTTTGGAACAACATAACGAAGTCACAATGTATATTTTGGTCAAATGCTCACATTTGGTTTTATTTATTCTACATTATATTTATTTAGTGTTGTTAAAATTTCTAAAACAATAATGTTGACTTCACTATGCATGATAGGGCACTTCTATGAACTGTATACCTCAACTTGATCCTGAACAGTCTCAAGTTTATAGCAATTAACACAGTTACAAATACCAGTACTTCTACCAGTATTTGGAGCCTGGTTACAATAGAAAGACCACACGTTCAAGCCCTTCCAATCTTGTTACTCCCAAAAGAGAGTGTCTATTTTGAGGATAGGAAAAAAGCATAGACTGATTCAATAGTTCTCCTGGTAAAAACAGAAACCCATGCACATGCACATCCTCAGTCAGGTTTAAATTAGGAGGGACCGATAACAGCACCACTGGCACTGGTTACGGCTCCTGCAGCTCTGGGCCCTAAAAGGAGGTGCTGTAACAGCGCGACACACACACACACACACACACACACACACACACACACACACACACACACACTCACTCACTCACTGCGCTCAGCTGCTCTGCACACGTGACCTTATCTTCAGCACACAAACAAGGACAAAACACGAGCAAACTGTCAAAGCAGGAGAGCAGCCGAACTGGACTTTCCAGATCATGCAAACCCCAACCCATTTAAAGATTAGCAACGTGAAATTAGTAAACAGTCGCTTTATGATTTGGATGTGAGATAAATATTAATAAACAAGACAGTGAGCGCGCGCCTGTACATTTAATAAAGCGAACAACGTAAAGACGTACGTGTTCGACTTAATTTTCCAGTTTTATAATAAATGCTTTAATCATGCATTTCATTCAGTGAGTCAATGATGTAAACATAACCAATGTCCAGCTCTTTAAACTTGCAAAGAAATATCATATATATTATCTATATAAACTATGTAACAGTTACCTGAGTCAAGTCCTCGAAAGTGAGGACTTGGCAAACAACAGTGGACAACCGAGTTTTTCCTCGATTTGCAGAATGCTACTCCTTCCGTAGTACACTAGGACTTTAAAGGGCTCTTTAAAATGTCACTTCTCTAGTGTTTTGTGAAACCGGGAGAATCTATTATTCCGCAGCTATAGGGGTGTCGATAGTTTGCCGTGGATTTAAGAAGTAAAGCTAATAAGAGAAATGAACATGTAGCTGTCAGAAAGAGATATTAAACGTGGAAAATAGGCACGAGACGGTTGTTTTATAATAAAACTACAAAAAAATGTCGACAACATGCCATGTAGAGGACTAGCACGCACCCCCTAGTAACATAATTGCACAGTCCAGCTCGCATGAGCTTCTTTGTTTACGGATGTGACGTAAAAGAACATTAAAAATGCTTTGTGGACAAAGCGAGCTACGTACAAAGTAACAAAGCATAAAACATGAGTAATTTATTGTCGAGGAATGCATGTGTCCGTTTCATCCGAACGTTTTGATTCTGTCGATAACGTAAAGGGATTTCGATCTTTCGCTTAATCCCTCCCACCGAGGATTATGATGATTTGTTATTATTCAAAAGATTTCAAATCACTTCCTGAACCTTTAACGTGATTCTCAAATTACAGAAATCATCACGAGTATTAAAGTATAATGTCAAATTCATTTGAGGTTTTTATTAATGCTTGATGCTTTAACAAACCGTGTTTATAGAGCGTTGAGAGCAGACTGTACTCAAACAGAACCATGGTAACTAAACAAACGGACAATAAACCTTAAGTGACTGGAGAAAATATTGTAGCTTATTTGAAAATAACAAAAAAATAAAAAGTAACTTGGACACTGTTTTGCTACACAATGCTAGGAAGTGGCTTTACCCACTGCAAAATAAAAACAAATACACAAATAAATATCTTTGTTCATGAAAATGCTTTAATATTGTTATTTAAACAGACCAAAGGCAGTACAATTCTTAAAAAGTTCAGTAAAAAATAAATACAATTTGACCGACATAACTATTATCATTTAATTAAAACACAGAGTAAACTATTAAGTATTAAATTAAGAAAAAAAAAGCATATATACAAACACGCACCAAAGCCATGTTATTAGCACCATTTTTTATATATCCTAAAAAAGCAGGTGAAAAGTCTTGTTCATTTGTGGTATATTTCTGGATCCCATTAATCACGAACTGAATTCACAGCCTTCACAGTCCTGTTGTTAATGAAGTCAGTTTTCCTGTAACCGGCCTGCCATAGATTAAAAAAAAAAAAACAGATGACAAGATTTAATATACATGCAATGAAAGCAAAATCTAAAACACGTGAATTAGTTTTTGAGCACTTTAGATCAGTAGTTCTCAACCAGGAGTCCGCAAACTTCCAAGGAAGCCACAGGATGATTTGAAATTATTTTAAAAAAGACAAAACATGCTTTAAAAATAAGAAAAAAAAAAAAAAAAAAACTAAACATCACGATTTCTTATTTTAACACACTCCCTCACCCCTTTGAAGAATCAGGGTTCCCATTGAGAATTGAGATATACGAGTTAGCCTAATTTTAAAAGTGTTATTTCCAGACCTGGGAATGTCATGCATATTAATACAATAGTAAAACACCATATAGGTGTTGATTATAGATATCTTTATTATGGATATACTTTTTTTCTAATTACGCCAATCTCTAAAATATTTTATTGGTTAGACCTTGAGTAAAAAACAAATAAATACATTTAAAAAATATATAGGAGCACTTTTGATGTTATTGTTTAATTGTTTTCTAATATTAGTAAATCTTTGCATCTTTCTGACCATTTCTCACATTATACATACTATTACTCTAATTGTTGGCCTTTTTGCCACTTTTATAGATGGGAGTGAAGCACAAATGATCAGGAGAAGGTGAGGCAGAATAATGAGATCAGGAAATGATGTGAAAGGACACAAATTTGCTTCACTGCATTAGTGCCATAAATTGATGTACACGAACACTAACTACTAAGTTTTGTTCTATGCCTTCCCACAGTTAACTGCATTCATTTCTTCATTGTAAACACTCTTAATATCTTGAGTAGCTGCCCTAAACTGACTTTCATCTTTGACTATTGGTTATAATGTACTGCTTGTTTATTTATTTGTCCCCCAAAATATGAAGTAATAACACTTTATTACTTCATGACTGTAGGATGCAAACATGCAGCAAAACATCTCACCTTTTTGAAACTGCTATGCAGCTCTGAATGCCTCCATAGGGTATGAAGTAAAATACAAGCCGCCTGGCCCGCCCGTGTGGGTCCAAACCTAGATTTAATTGAGAATTAAATGTACGAATTAAATAAGTCACATAAATTACTTTTATTGTGAGTTTTATTATACGTCCCATAACCGAAAGTTCCTGAAAATGAAACTGTACCCATTGTCTTTAGTGCTGATGCTGATGATCTTGGGTAACGCTCCTTGGTTTATGATGGCACAGGTGTTCGGTACAGATGCATGGCTCAGATTGATGAGAATGTGACAAATCGTCACAGTGACCTCTATAGGCTGCTCTACACTTCGGTCAGAGTTTGGCAGGATGGCAACCAGCTCTGGTAACAACTGTTTAACTGTAGAGATGTTCATAAACCATTTGTTTATTTCCTCTTCTGCCTGACACAGCCATGTGCTGTTATTGTGTACATTGTTATATAATGGCAGCTCACCAATATCTTTGTGCAATTCTCGGTAACGAGAGATGTTTTTTAGCAGTGACACAGATATTCTGATCTCTTCCTTCTCTCCTTCTTGAAGCATCTTCTTCACCTGAGATAGGCCTCCTTCTTTTTGCACGATGAAGTGTGCAATGGCTTGGGATAGCTAATGGAGATAAAAGACACTAATCTCTAAGCATGAATGTCATTTGAAGTCAATGCTGCTTATAGTTATTTTATTGAGATTTATTTCTAGATTATACCTCTCCAGAGCAAGCTGTGAGGTTCTGCAGTGCTCCAATGGATGCCTCTTTTGTGTGCTGGTTTGTGCTGACGGCAATGAGCGAGAGATACATGCGGACAGTGATGGCGCTCCAGAGCCACTCCAAATCGTGAGGGCTGCCGTTCTCTTCGAGTAAGGGATAGTCTGCATCTGCTTCCTGAGGTGAGACACAACATGATGCCACATATGAGGTCAATTTGTGTTCGACACCACTACATTTGCATTAGAGATGGCATTTTGGTCAGTCTGAATACTCAACAGGAAAAAGTCAAGCCGTACTTTTTCATCCATTACATCATCAGCGACAACATTTAATCACCCAAAAATGAAAAATTGCTTATAATTCATCCAGTCTCAAGTCATCCAAGATGTAGATAAGTTTGTTTCATCATTGGAACAGATTTGGAGAAATGTAGTATTACATCACTTGTTCACCAGTGGATTCTCTGCAGTGAATGGGTGCCGTCAGAATGAGAGTCCAAAAAGCCGATAAAAATATCACAATAATCCACAAGTAATCCACACGACTCCAGTCCATTAGTAAATGACTTGTGAAGCGAAAAGCTGCATGTTTGTGACAAACATATCCATCATTAAGATGTTTTTGCCATTGCTTCCAGCTTCCTCTATGCATAATATTGCTTTCTCCAGTGAAAATGTCATCTTGTCTTAATCAGGAGAGAAATATGTGCAGATCAAGCACGTTTACAAGTGAAAACAGTTCTACCCAAATAAATCGGTGTATTTTGATGTGAGAGAACAACAAGAGACAGACTCTTTCACTGGAGGAAGTGTCATTATGGATTAGGGACTCGAAGCAATGGTTTAAAGTTAAAATGCCATAATGGATTTGATTCTTACAAACATGCAGCTTTTCACTTCACAAAATGCTTATTGATGGGCTGGAGTCGTATGAATTACTTGCGGATTATTGTGATGTTTTTATCAGCTGTTTGGATTCTCATTCTGACGGCACCCATTCACTGCAGAGGATCCATTGGTGAGCAAATGATGTAATGCTGAATTTCTCCAAATCCATTGGTGATGCAATGCTAAACTTCTCCAAATCTGTTCTGATGAAGAGACAAACTCATCAAACTCTTGGATGGCCTGAGGGTGAATACATTTCAGCAAACTCTTTGTTTAATCTATGGTGTAACACTAACCTCCTCAGTGTTTTTGGGACTATTGAGGATGAAACATCCGGGGTTGCTAGTTTCTGCATTGTGATTTTGTTTTGGCTGGTGTACCACTGGGGAATCCACACGTGGCAACTCACAATCAAACCGATAAGAAAGATTGTGCAGGATGCACACACAGTTTTCTGTGGCCTGGAAAATAAGAATTAATAATTAAATTATTATGAATTGTTCAACATTTGGAATAATCACTCCGGATCATATTAGATAATATAACATTACATAAAACATAATAGCTGGCTTTCTCTTTACTATCTCACAGAGGCTGAGCAGCATAGTTTCTTATCACCCAATAGGTATCACTGACGTAAATGTGAATGGTCACACGCTTACGCATTCATCTGTGTCACAAAGTTCCAAGCATTCAGAATGAGTCGTTTTAAGAGCTTAGTTTGAATAAACTTTATATTCCCCACTGGAGAGTACATTCTGTGTTATGAAATCTATCTAAAAGTTTTCATAGTACAGGAAATCAAGCTCTTTTATCTTCAAAGATCAAGGAAAATTTGATTCCTTGTGATATGACTCCTTTAATTATTAGACATAAATGAAAGACTTACGGTTGCTGTTGATAAAGATGGGGATTTAACGTGAGTAGCTCTTTACCTTATCATCAGGTTTGTAGTATGCAATGGTACCACGGATATAATAGATGATGCACTCAATGAGACCCTCACAGTCCCGCATGGCTTTACGTCCATCTGGACCAGCTGAACTCAAATTTCTAAAAAAATGTAATAACACCTTTTATGTAGAAATGCAATGCAAAGTAATTATGCCCACCAAGGCTCACCACATTTTTTAAATAAAAAAATACAGAAAAAAAAAAAATTATTATAATTTAAAATAACCATGCTCTGTTTTAATATATTTAAAAATGTAATATATAACTATGATGACATAGCTGATTTTTCAGCAGCCATTACTCCAGTCTTCAGTGTCACGTGATCCTTCAGAAATTATTCTGATATGCTGATTTGGTGATCTTTTAAAAATCTTTTGTAATATTATAACTGTGTTTAATGCTGCCTAAATTTCTTTAAAAAAACAACAACAAAATCTTACTGTCCCCAAATGTTTGAACAGTGGTGTATATTAGAATAATGTATATGTATAACTTTGGCAGTTGTAGCACTAAGAACAGCTTGGATTATCAAAATAAATCTGGTTAATTTAAAACCTGTTGTATCTTCTCTTTCAGTTCGTAATACCTAAGGCAGCCAGTAGCATTGTAGAAAATGTCGGGGTCAGCAAGGAGCTCCAACTTGGGGTCTTCCCCTTCCGAAATGCCTGAGCAGGGCACCAGCACACTATCTGTGAGAGGTTTGGCCGCTTCTCTAGCGAGCTGCTCTTTCAGGAGGTCATGAGAAGACAGATTCCACAGCAGCCCTGGAGAGAGAATAACATCTGCAAGATTAGTGGCAGGCTAGAGGTCAAGTGTTCAAGATCTGGATGTTTTCTTAGTTGGAGACATGGTTTGAGTTTAGCTGGATCAGCTAAAGTGAAGTCAAGTTTGACTGAGTAATGAAATATAAATGCAGCAAAGCTTAAAGGGTTAGTTCACCCAAAAATGAAAATTCTTGTCATTAATTACTCACCCTCATGTCATTCCAAACCCATAAGACCTCCGTTCCATCTTCGGAATACAAATTAAGATCTTTTGACGCATACTGACAGCTCTCTGACCCTCCAATAGACAGCAAGGGTCCTTACAAGATCAACGTCCAGAAACGTAGCAAGGACATCGTTCACCCTAGCGCCATTTTGGAGAGCATCCACTGAACGCAAACAGTGCATGCTATTCTGTGTCAGCTGCGCCACGCCGATACGTTTTCTACGTTGTTTGTGCTTTGATTTGACCGTAAAACAATGTATCCGTGTGGTGCGGCTGACACAGAACAACATACGCTGTTTGCGTTCAGTGGATATTCTCCAAAATTGACGAATTGTTGAATAAAGTCGTTTTTTTCTTCTTCTTTTGCACACAAAAAGTATTCTTGTAGCTTCGTAAAATTACGAGGTTTGGAACGACATGAGGGTGAGTAATTAATGACAGAATTTTTATTTTTGGGTGAACTAAAACTTTAAATACTGTAAATGGCTGTCTTACCAGTGAGCTGCCGTCGGGTCTCGATGTCTCGGTTCTTCTTGAGCAGTGTCAGGATCACTGGAAGCCCCTCACAGTCTTTGACTTCCATTTTGTTCTCATTGTTTTCAAAAACAATATTTCGGAGTGCGCTGACAGCAGCCAGTTGGAGCTCCTCGCTCTCACTCTGCATGAGCTTCAGCAGCTTTGGGATGCCTTGAAGATAAAGTACCTGAGCAGATGGAACTTGCTAAAATAAGAAACCTCAACATTGAAATGTGTCATATTCTACAATTTTGAATCTTTAATTTTTTTTCCCCTGTAAGACTTCCATGTAAGTCTTCTGTTAGTGTAGTTCAAATTTTTACATATTTTAAAATGTAATTTATTCCTGTGATGGCAAAGCTGAATTTTCAGCATCATTACTCCAGTCTTCAGTGTCACATGATCCTTCAGAAATCATTCTAATATGCTGATTTGATCAAGAACCATTTCTTATTATTATCAATGTTGAAAACACTTGTGCTGCTTCATATTTTTGTGGAAACCTTGTTTTTTTTCAGGATTCTTTTATAAACATGAAGTTTAAAAGAACAGCATTTATTTGAAATATAAATATAAATCTAAATAAAATAGAAATATTTTGTGACATTATAAATCTAAATAAAATAGAAATATTTTGTGACATTTTAAATATCTTTACTGTCACATTTGATTAATGCATCCTTTCTGAAGAAAAATATTAATTTCTCAAAAAAAAAAAAAAATGAACTGACCCAAAACTTTTAAATGGTAGTTTATGTAATTGACCTTTTATGTTTGGTTAACCTCTGCATACCAGTTCACACCGTCTTTCATCAGGACAGGCGAAGTTGCTGAGCACCGAATCACTGTTGATATGTAAACATGGGCGGCCGTGTGTGCATGTGCTAACAGTTGTAATGTCACAACCACGATCATTCAGAATAAATTGCAGGTTAGTTTTCACAAATGATATGGGTGGATTGGGGAGGTAGACTTGTGATTATTAACATTATAGTTCATCTACATACAGTAGTACATAAAAACTTTAAGAAGAGAAAAGAAAATCCAGTTATATATGACAGGTTTCATATACTCTATCAGTAGCCAAAAAAAAAAAAAAGTTATTTTTAGGGATGCACAATATATTTGTATAATACTGGTTATTGACAAATCTTAGAGATTTAAATATTTTGTAATTGGATGATATTGGATATTATAATCTGCATGCTAATTTCCCCTATTTTTATTATGTATTTAGATGCCTTTGCTGTCACTTAAAGTTAATCTATAAAAATAGTAATTTTTTTAAAATGTATTATTTTTTCGCATATATTATTTAACCAGACAGTTTTAATATTGTCTATTCTTGGATTCAAAGTGAATGCAGGAAATCCCCTGGGAGCTTCCTGTGTTTAAGTGCCTTTGCTCAATTATTCAGTGGTGATAGATCATGAATTACATCTTAAACCACTACATTACACCACTCCTTTTTTATATGAATTGTCCTTTGAACGTTTGTTGTAATGTTTTAAAGTCAAGTTTGTGAAGGTCAAGTACTACGTAAAAAATGAACAGCAGAAATGTAACTAAAAAGTCAATGAAACGCTGTTGCCAAATCCTAATCGTTTACTTTCCGACTGCACTGTAAACATGTAAACCACACTAAATACATTCCTCTCACTTTCTTCCACACCCGTTTTCCACTTAATTAAAGTGCCACCTCACCATGTAGTACTATGACTCATCGTTTCATTTTGCCCGAGGTGTTTGTTATCAATGCAACCATAGAGGCTAGACTTTGAGGACTGTGCGAGATATGTCATCATTTTTGGGTGGATCATACTAGCATATCAGCATTTCATTCTAGTCATTTGAGAGTAAAGTATTACTTACCTTTTTCTTGGCATCAGGACTGTTAAAGCACTGGTTCTGTATGAAGTTAGCCGCGGTGATTTGTGTTTCCATATTATCTGGTGCAAGGAGATTTACAGCCTCTTTTAGTGTCATCTCTGGACCTAGTTCAGCTTGTCTGCCCTTCCTTTAAAACATAGACATACAACAGAAATGTAGCAGAGTTCATTCCATCTAAAATAGTTCAGACCAAGTTGTGACCAAACTTTTGTATGTTTTTTGGGCAATGTATAAGCTAATGTCTTTGTTTCAAGGTAATTGCCATATGCCATTTTTAATGTATAATATAATCAATTATATTATACAGCTAATTAAGTGCCAAGACCTATATGTTTTTTTTTCTTCAATTGTGGGTACAACGTTTATGAAATAACATTTTTTGCCTGATGTGTTATTGTTCCCATTAATTTGTTTCAGATGTTGACCTGGAGTCTGTGGATTGATTATGATCACCTGATGTTTGTCGTTTTCTATATAATCACAAACAAAGCATATAGTCGAAATGCCTGCTTTTTATCTCCTGCTTTAACTTAAATTAAAAACATTTTGAGTGCAGACCAATCTTTGTAATGTATAATATACTAATTCAACACTAATTTAATGTTTTATTAAATTCAGTATTATAGAATTTAAATCTACTACTACCACTACTACTACTGAAAAAAAGTGAAAGTGAGGTGACATGTGGCCAAGTATGGTGACCCATACTCGGAATTAGTGCTCTGCATTTTTCCCATCCAAAGTGCACACACACAGCAGTGAACACACACCGTGAACACACACCCGGAGCAGTGGGCAGCCATTTTTTGCTGCGGCGCCCGGGGAGCAGTTGGGGGTTTGGTGCCTTGCTCAAGGGCACCTCAGTCATGGTATTGAAGGTGGGAGAGAGCGCTGTACATTCACTCCCCCCACCTACAATCCCTGCTGGTACGAGACTCGAACCCGCAACCTTGGGGTAAGAGTCCGACTCTCTAACCATTAGGCCACGACTTCCCCTGCACGACTACTGCTGCTAATAACTTAACCAAATTGTGAAAATTTTAGGGCAATGTATAAGCTAATGTCTTTGTTGCAAGGTAATTACTAACAAACTAATACTTGTATAAAATCTATATAATTTGCATTTATTATATATAATTAATTTAATAATACACTATATTTATTGTTGCTGTTTACATATGTGTCTGTGTATGTATATATATATATGTATGTAATTACATAATTATAAATGTTTTTATAAATAACTTTACAAATAAGTACCAGCATATGCCATTTTTATGTATAATACCCACTTTCAATGCTAATTGAATGCATTATTAAATTTAATGTAGTTTTATTTAAATTCAATATTATATATAATGTAATACAATATATAACTTTATTTACAATTGATTTATTGTTTTTTTTTATAAACACACGTGCTTGTGTGTGTATTCATACTTTATTAAGACTACTAAGTGCTAAGTAAAATATGACTAAAATAGTCAATATATATATTTTTAGTATTAAATAATCAAAAACATACAAATATATA
>NW_015542896.1:275310-289660 GCF_001515605.1 Sinocyclocheilus anshuiensis
ACATACACTTATTAATATTATGAAGTGCAAATTAAAAACAACAAACTACATTAATCTCTCTGCGATATTAAAATAAAAATGCTTAAATAACACTGTCAAACCATATGGGTGATTAAGTGTGATTAAGCAGCTAAAATGTATAAACTACTGGCTTACTTTGCTGATGCTGTCCTTGCAAGTTGTGTGACCTCCAGCTTTTCTATCCTCCCTAAACTTCCAGACTGCTCCTCCATGCTGATTAGTGAGCCAGGTTGGGAGGGTTGTCTTCCTGCAACAAACTCCAGGCTTGGCTTCCGTATGCGGCTCTGCCAGGACACGTTCTCTGATTGTTCTTGAACACCAAAACCCCCCTCTCTCGTGTTGCAGAGGGTCTTCTGAAGGGTGTGCTTCTCTAACTCCATCCTGTTTCTCTCTGCAGGAGCATTGTGTGGGGTATTGGGTAAAAACACGTCATCTGTATCATCTATGTTATTGTTCTCATACACAGGCTTACAGGGGAGCTGAGTGACAGCCGACAGGCCTGCGAACCTCGGGTTTCGCAGAACCTCGGAGTGGGCGTAATGTAAAATTTGTCTGTTCATATGGAAACGGCTGACTGTAGGGGCCGAGGGGAGAGTGAGAGAATTGGACCCCCAGCATAAAGCCGGCCGTTTAGCGGTGTAACGAAAGCTTCCATAGCCTCTGTGAAATCGAGGTGGCTCGGTACTTGGCCACTGAGATCGATCAACCATCCGTGACAACCTTGTGGCTTCATGAATGACGGAGAACGTCCGCTGCAAAGTATAGCGTATGTCATTATCTCAAGTGAATCAAGTTAGTGATATTAAAGGATTAGGCTAGTTCATCCAAAAAAGGCATGGAAATAAACTAATACTTTAGTTCATTTCTGACACGAACCCAACAAACGGCTTCAGAAGATGTAAAATATAGTGCACAAATCATACAAAATACTTTTATGCGACTTTTAAGTTGCTTTTTGTCATTTTTTGGAACCAGAAAGCTCTAGTTACCATTCACTTTCATTGTAAGGCAACAAATGATGACATGATTTTAATTTTTGCATGAACTATCTCTTATAGAACACATTTATCCCACTGGAAAATTGTCTTTACCTTCAGGTGTAGACTTCCTAAAGATGAACTTGAAATATGACAGCTGGACAGACTGTCTAAGAGAGATGACTCTGCAACGCCCAACACACACACAATTGGACTGCATACAATACAACACAATGGAAAACATATTCTTCATGATGACTTACAAATCCTACTAAATAGGTCTGAATGAGTTGAGTTCTGACAAACTATGGTAGTTCACTTTTCTCAACTTACAAAAAGTTACCAAATGTGTTTATTTGTAACATTGTTATATTACATAGTTATTATATTACATTTTATTTATTTATTTTTATCTATCTATATATTTTATTATAGCTGTATCTGGACTTCAGATATTATTTGAAGTTCCTTGAAGTACTATGTAAATATTACGCTACAAGAAAATAAATAATGTATAATAATTCAGTACCGTGTTATACATCAAAGTCACTTTGATATCACACTGATACTATGGTAGAGAACCACAGTATTTTTGTAAAGAATATATATTAAAAAAATGAAGGAATAAATAAATATGCTTTTGCATGTTATTTTATACACAAATAAAATGTAAAATAAAATAACCAAAGGACAGAGTTAAGAACAAAGGACCATTGAAAGCTGACCATAAAACATTTGACTGGCATCCTGCATTTTTTCAAGAAATATAAACATGTAGCCTACACCTGTACTCTATCCCAAACCAAAACACTGATTATTTTTTACATATTTGCTTTTATTTCATGCAGTTTCATTCCACATACCTGGCGGTTTTGGTTTCTTTCTTTTCCGAGAGAGAGTGAGCTGCACTTGTTGCTGTAGTCGGTTCAGCCGGTGTGCGTCCGCGAGAGCGAGCTTGTCCGCCTGCGGTAAAGCTAAAGATGAATCTACCGAGTGAAAAGCGCCGTGAACGGGCAACACAGACCGCATAAAGTCTGCCTCCTCCGCCATCGGGACTTGTGCGGCTGAAGCGTCAGGTGCTCGAGCCTCTGTTGGGCGTGTAGAAGCGCTGTGGTTGTTCTTTGTGTTCAGGGTGTGGTTTAAACATGCGTCACATCACACAGATCGAGTTTCTACATATTCACCAGCTGAGCACCTGCGCTCGTGAAGGTGGACGAACACTTTCACTGCGGATTGGACTGACCCAGTGCTGGAGAATGGTTGGCTCTTGGCACTTGGCAGTGAAGTGTGGCATTCTTCATTGTAGCGCAAAGTCCCAGGACCACGACGCCCCTCCCACAACAGCCACGTCATAATTGAAATACTACCATGTTAACAATTTCTGCCAACATACAGCAGTTATTGTTACCACAGTTTTATTGATACGATATTTATTATCCACTGTTATAGGTTTAATAACAACCAAAAGTGTTGTTGTACTGAATATTGCTATGCCTGCTTCGGCATAAGCTACAACAGCTAAAAATATCATATTTGAATTCATTTCCTCTACAATTTAAACTTAATAAAATGTTTAAATTTTTATAAACAATATGAATTTTTCTAGTCATGCCAAGCTCTAAAATATTTTAGCGGGTTTCTACCGATTATTAATAGACCTATTAAATATAAGGATTAATTAAAGATAAGGATATATATATATCCTTATGTTTATATAAATATAAATAAATAAAAAAATGATAAATTTAAATAAATATATATAAATCCTTATCTTTATATATACAGTGGATGTAGAAAAGATTCTGTTTTTTATTTATACATTTTTTTCTGACATGTTGGTGTTATATCTTTCACTTGGATGTTATATGTTGCAATACAGCTGGATAAAACAAAAACTGTGTCGGTCTTCGGGCTGCAAAGCAACAAAATGTGGTTTATTTATATATATATATATATATGTGTGTGTGTGTGTGTGTATGTATGTATGTATGCATGTATGTATATAAGCCTAATCCTTATCTTTAATTCTTGACCAGTAAATCATGAATGACTGGAAAAGCCATGTACATTCATTGATTGAAAAGAGAGGGATCCCTGAAGAACATTCATCACTTAAAATTGTATTTATTTCATCACTTTATTTATTTATTTATATTTGTGCTTTTTTATTTATTGTGTCAGTGATGGCGTTTATATATCGTGTTTGAATTTTATTTAATTTATTATCATTTTAATTAATTTTAGCCCACTGGAAAACACTGAGTGATGCCCAAAAGATTATTTTTATAATGGATCATTTAACACACAAATAGAGTGGTGGAACTATGATGTCACTTTGTAGGCAAAAACCCGGAAGCGAGTTAGTATTTTAGCACTTCCGGTTCCATCGTCCCACAGTCAATGGGTTTTTTGAATGGGAGTTTGGTTAAATCCCCTAAAATAAGGTCCATGGTTCACACAAGCTCAAGATACTTTCACGTTTTATTCTACGACATAAAACACACTAGTTACACCCCACTCATGATTTTTTTACTGTTACGTTTCTTTAAAAAGACGGTTACTAAAAAGTTGCTAAATGGGACTACAGGCGCTGTCGGAGACATTAAAGTCAAGTCAAGTCAAGTCAAGTCAAGTCTGCTTTATTGTCAATTCTTCCACATGTACAGCACATACACACAGCTGTAATCATGAGTGTCTTGCAGTACTGTAATTCGGTTTGGTATATGAGTCTATCTGTTAGTCTAAAAACAAAGCTAATGAACGTACTAAAAATGTGCTCCAAAATTGTGGGTCAGCCTCAAAAAGCATATGAACTATTTTACCATAATAATCTTGTAAGATTAGCTAATAACATTGTTTCTGAACCTAATCATGTGTTGTATAATGAATTTGTATTGTTGCCATCTAATCGATACAGCCGAATTAAGTTAAAGAATTCATTTGTACATCAAGCTGTATTAGCGCTGAATAACTCATATAAAAAGTAATGTGTGTGTGTGTGTGTATGTATGTATGTATGCATGTATGTATATAAGCCTAATCCTTATCTTTAATTCTTGACCAGTAAATCATGAATGACTGGAAAAGCCATGTACATTCATTGATTGAAAAGAGAGGGATCCCTGAAGAACATTCATCACTTAAAATTGTATTTATTTCATCACTTTATTTATTTATTTATATTTGTGCTTTTTTATTTATTGTGTCAGTGATGGCGTTTATATATCGTGTTTGAATTTTATTTAATTTATTATCATTTTAATTAATTTTAGCCCACTGGAAAACACTGAGTGATGCCCAAAAGATTATTTTTATAATGGATCATTTAACACACAAATAGAGTGGTGGAACTATGATGTCACTTTGTAGGCAAAAACCCGGAAGCGAGTTAGTATTTTAGCACTTCCGGTTCCATCGTCCCACAGTCAATGGGTTTTTTCTTTATTGAATAGTACGTGGAGACCACTGATCTATATGTAATGTTCTCTATTATAGATCAGTGGTGGAGACACGTTTTTAATTAAAATATTCATAATAATCAAGGATTTATTGACTTTTAATGCACCTTATTTTGAAATGTACAGAAATACGTGCTTTCATATGTCCTTTAGTTATGATTATTTCATTTATTCACTATACTATTTACTATTAATGTCTCAGTTTTAGTTTGGCTCTATTTTTGTATTTATTCCAGTTTATATGAAAGTTAATGTAGCGTGGGTTAAAATTCATATACAGAGTAAATCCTTTTCACTGAACGTGTTAAAAATAAGTTTGAAGAAGTCGGGAGCAGGTGGTGGTGACGCTAAAGGCCAGCGACCGTGGTGCTGTAGTTTGTTTATAGCCTAAGTTTAGCTTTTAAGTTCTGGCGCTTTTATTTAGGCTTCAAAATTAATCAAAGTTATATTATTTTGTGAAGATTATCTTGATGGACAAAACGTGTAAGTTTCATGAACTATGGTTGAACACAGAGCTTATTTTTTGCGATAATTCAAAAGCCTATAGAAAAATCCTATAGGCTTTTTGTCGAGGTGCGACGCTTACAGCCGAGCCGCATACAAAGTGACGTCACAGTCCCCCCACTCTATACAGATGCTCTAGCAATACATCGGATGAACCAACAGAGGGCGATATTGTAATATGCTACTTGGACGATAATATTACATCGTGAATATTTTTGTGAATATTTTTATATTACATAGCAGATTTATATCAAATGAGCAAGGATATTCAAAGCGTGATATATCACAGCAAAAATCATAATAAAATAATAAATAACAGCTACATTATTATTATAAGCAGTAGTTGTAGAAAATTAATGTCGAATTTGTGTAATCATTCTTGAGAAGTGGGACAAAACGGTGCAAAATTGAAAAAATAAAACCTTGTACTCAGACAAATGAAACTACATTTATGTATCTTATATGTACTAAGCTGCTGAGCTATGCTTTGATGCAACCTCCCAACTTTTCTCTTTTTTAACAAAATGTGCTTTTTTACCTTGGACTGTGTAATATAATTTCAACTTTGTCTTTAACAGCATTCAAGATGTTTTTAACATTTCAAAACACATTCTCGTGTTAGCAGACAGATTACACTTTCACATGTGACCAACAATTCCACAACAAATATAAAATATCATAATGAAATATTATCAAAATATTCAACTGACGGAGGTGACAAAAACCTGAATTTGCAGTCATTTTAAACTATCAAATACATTGAATCAGTCAATTACTGTATTAAAACAAACACAACAAACAGTGAGTATGCTTATTGTTTATAACGCTTTTATTCAAGAGTCACATTTAAGTATTTTGATATATCATTGGAACACAAGATCTTATGGTGGTGACATCTGACGGTGTTGACAAATTTGGCATTTCTTTCACAAAACCAATGGAGTTCATGTAGTAGCATTTTATTGTTTTTTCTGTTGATGCTAGATGCTAATGGAACCTGCTTCAGCAGAATAGAATTATCTAAATATTTCAAATAATTTCCTCAGAAATTGGAAGATGGTGTTGACATATCATGGCTGTGACAAAAGAAATATTAACATTAGGATTTAAAATATTCTAAAACTATAAAACTCAGCAGAGCCTGTCTGACACTGATGTACTCTGCAGAGTCCCACGTCTCAAGAATATATATATATATATATAAATGTGGCATTTAGTTTAATGAAAACTTGCTTTTATCTCACCATCGTGAACATGAACAAACCGTTTTACATATTTGTTGTAATTATTGTGAAACAAATCAGACATGGACTGGAAACAAAGCAGCTGATAGTCTAAATATATTTTTCATAGACGATCTGATGCAATAATATTTGTAAAATCGTATTTGATCTATGACAATTTTTTTTGCTTATTTATCATCACAACATTTAAAAGACACGGCTTACATCATTGCACGCTCCTTCTTCTCAAACAAATAGTTGTGGCGAAACATTTGCGAGGTCTCGATTGGCTGAGTGTGATCAGCTGAAGCGGTGCGTCAGTGCGCTCCTGAAAACAGCTACAACTCACAGCCACAGCTAACGCTCTTCAAATCTAATAATTTCTACATAGACTGCTCTCCGAAGCTCACTGCACGAATTCTTAGCAATCAGCTTTCATTAAAACGGCGCTTTGGTTTATTTCATTTGCACGAGGACGCTGGATATGGAGCTGGTTGGGTCTGTATAACAGACGCGGACAAAGCGGATCAGCTCGAGCCGAGATGAGCGCGACTATGAGCGGCTCTGGGTCAGCGCCCTGTCGCTTCGCACATTACTTCGTTATATGCGGAATAGACAACGAAACGGGTCTAGAGCCCGATGCTTTGGCAGGTAAGACTGAGTAATGTGTATTAGACATTGTAGCTTGACTGTAAACGTACTACAGCACTAGCGTGCACTGATTTCTTATGAGCTAGGCTGCTTGAATCACATTATCCTGATATATCAAATACATTTGCTGTATTAATATGCTTGGTTGGGAACAGCAGACTCGAATTTGATACGAGATACTTGACAAGATACTCTCGGAAATTAGATAATTGCACTGATTTTTGAGACATGATGGGACAGAGCATGCTACAGAATCTTGTATTTATATCAGAGAATTGTATTGGATTAATAGGTTTAATATGTTTAGAGGTTTTCACCTGCATGTTTGTGTTCAATCGTCAGTTTTCTTATGAAATGTGTTTTTCCTAGCATACCACTCAATTCATCAAACAATACAAAAATAATGTGCCACGTTCTTCATAACTGACAAATATAATTCAATGTACTGAGACCACAAGGTGGTTTCATATTGAATTTTCACCACATTAAGGTCTTGCTGAAAAAAATAACCATATTTTTATTTATCACACATTTATTAAATGCAGTAGCCATTTTGTTTTTCTGATGTTGCTGGCTGCTATAAGATGAGGAAAAGTATCTAAAATCCCAAATATTTACATTTTGTGTGACGGAGCTGACATTTGATGGTTCTAACAGAAAATATTAGCACAATTACTTTTTCAATTATGAAAAAAATGTAAACAGCCTGTGTAAACTTATTAAACAGCACATATATATCATATTTAATTAGGTATAGATTTATGTAGAGATAGATAGATAGATAGATGTACAGTAGATGATATTGAATGATTATAGATAAGTCAATTTAATACCTGATTAACTAAATTAAGAAAAGAATGTGAAATTAATTATGTTCCCAATCACCCAATGTTCCTTGAAACCCGCTGTATCTGTTGAAGGAGGGATCAGATCAATTCTGTGTTTAAAGATGGAGTCAGCATTGAACCTCAAAGAATCAATAAAAACAATCATCATCATCCTCCTATATTGATTGTCTGCATAATTTTGGATGTTTCATAGTGGTGTCAAATCCTGGCCTGGTATCTGTTGATATCTGTTTTTATTGGCTTAATTGTCTTGCTGGCATCCTGTGGGAGCATCTAATAGTGCTTTACATGGATAGATAGAGAGATCACTGAGGGGAGAGAGCTAAATCAGACAGTTTTGAGGACTCAAAAAATGAGAAGAAAAAGCTATTATTATTATTATGGTTTTTCTTATATAAATGATTTCTTATATATATTTTCATATAACGCGCGCGCACACACACACACACACACACACACACACATATATCTTCACACACACACACGCACATTATTTAAGCCGTTAAACTTAAATTGAAACTTGTGTTTTTTGAGAGGTTTGATTGATTGACATTATCATATTGGTCTTATCACAAACATGCATCTTAAAGGTTATTGAACTTGAAAGGGTTTAAAAGATATCTCAATGTACTGCAGCTCACGTGGCTGTCACTATCATTTTGATTTCAATCACTCATACTGTGATTGGTATCAACAGATGACTCTCAGATGCCTTGATCTGCTTGGCTTGTATCTGATATTATGTAGTTTGTGTGCTGTGGTGTTTTTGTCTCCATGAGCGTTGTGTTTGTACTAATTGTCTCATATGCGATATGCACATTTCTTGTAACCTGATTTGAAAGCACAAAAGCTTTTGCCAAGAGCATAAGTGTTATTGTCAGAGAAAACGCGGCTTCCAAAAACAACTACTAGTTGTAATCCCAGCAGCCAGTCTGTGTGCTCTTACCCTGTTTTTTTTTTTCCAATCTTTGTCTGGCCTTGTTTTAACAGATGTGCTGATTGCTCTACCTTTTTAAGGCCTGGCACAGTTTAACAGACTGCTGGTGAACTGTGCGAAGAGCTAAGCTCAGCTGCATGTGCGTGATGCTCCCGTGGATTAGATGTGTTGCTTTAAACTGAGAGAGTGCAGAGCAGGCCGTGTGGGAGCAATTTTTGCTTTCAACAGAGATTTTAAGAGAGACGTTTAGTTCTGCTTGTAAAAATCATTAAAATAAGCCTGTGCAATTAAAGGAATGTCCGCCCTGGAAGTTAAACTCTATCCACAGCTGCTAAATAATTATTGAAGTTGTGGGTAATACAATAATACTTAATACAATCAGTCGATAACTGATTAATGGCCAACACTCAAATTCTGTACTATTTTGTGTGAATAAAAAAAAAGCACTTAAAACTAAAATAAAGTGT
Source organism: Sinocyclocheilus anshuiensis (assembly GCF_001515605.1). Classification (NCBI taxonomy): domain Eukaryota; kingdom Metazoa; phylum Chordata; class Actinopteri; order Cypriniformes; family Cyprinidae; genus Sinocyclocheilus; species Sinocyclocheilus anshuiensis. The sequence continues at coordinate 284,397 of NW_015542896.1, forward strand.
TTTAAATGCAACAAGTGAATTAAGGCATCATAGCAACATAATAATGTACATTATACTTTTTGAGATTTCTAAAAGGTTACATTTAACAGTGTTATTAGTGTTTTTAAAGATTAGGCCTATAGGTTTTAATGCTTTGAATATTAGATGATGGCATAATTATTATAAATGTAAAAACAGAAGGAAATTATGCACAGTATTTTAGTTGTTCAAGCAACCATTACTGTTACTTGTATTTGTTCATCTAATATTTATTTTTTATTTTATTTTATTTAATCTTATTTCCCTAAAGAGAATTATTCTTAACATCATAGCAGCACCACTCAGGAATATCTAAAAATCTGGTTTGTAATGTTTGTACAGAGAAAAAGTATTTTCTCTGTCCGCGGATTCAACTTTTCGCTGTGAGATTGGTCTGGTTTCCCAGATAAAGTTCATCATGATTAAACAGTTGGAGCTTGATTAATTTACCACTGTGTGTGTCCAGTGTCATGAGGGCTTGGATTGTATCAGCTCCCCGGGTTGCTCAGATAATGTGAACTCACACTGTGTGTAGCATTGTGAGATGCTTAATGTGAGATCCATGTACAACATAACCTTTGTAGAAGATTATAATGTTCTTGTTTGATCAATGTCGAGTGTTTTGAGAAGCCCACCCGCCCCACCCCATAGCACCTGTATTCTCTGGTGGTTAGATTTGGTTGCACCTCCTGTGAGAAGATGAGAACGCTCATTTGTAATTCAAACCACTTGAAGATGGAAAGAACGAGAGATGGTTTTCCTGATATATTTTTGGCCCTGTTTCCTCACTTCCATTGTTCAAAACACACATTTCCTGCTGGATAGTGGATACCTCAGTGTGTATCTGCATGACTGAATGCGCTGCCGTCCAATCCCAGAGGAACCCTGGCCTGCACTCATTTGACTCTAAATAGGCCTCTTGTGAGAAGAGGATTGCTACATGTCAGAAAGAAATGGCTTTGCATGCAGTCCCTCGGTATTTGTCGCATTGTGATTGTGAACAAAAATAACCAATGAAAACATGAAACAAAATTTGAATCACAGTCTTGCACATGCACACATCTTTATGCTCTGGAGATCTGCACTTTTATCATGATTTCAGTTCCCTACAAAACTAGCCGCGCCTACAGGCCTTTATCTCATCTTGTTTCTTACTTGATGTGCCATGCATCAACAAAATGGGGTTTCCTGCTTTGGCAGTGAAAGATATTTCAATCTTTGATGTACTAGCCTGTCTCCATCGTTCACACCTCTACCTAAAGAGGGGATTTGTCTCTTGAATTACCTTCATTTACTGAGGATTTGACACCTTGAACGGTCATTAACAGTGAATCGACAGTGTCTGATCCCCTTCAGATACCTGTTGATTTGGAGTGGTGCTTTTTGAGCACTGTATCATCTCCATTTAACTTTTATAGTGGTCCCTAAACAGCTTGTAACAAGTATTTGGGCAAACAAGATGCTGAGAGGTATATTTTACCCAGCCGGCAGCGTGTCTGCCTTTAGTGGCTTTTGGTCTGTGATGTGATTCATACAAAAACTAAATGCATGGATACAGAGCAGAGCACAATACCAGACTATTTGCACTTCTGAAATCCCTATAGTTGCAGTTAACATTTAGCAGTTTTGCATGCGTTTCAAACGATGTTTTATAAGATTTGTGTAAATAAATTTTAAATAAATTACTAAATGATTCACTGATATTAAAATTGTGGAAAGTCTGATAATACAATTTGTGTAACTAAATTAACTAAAATCTTTGTCAAAACACTATAATATACGGTATATGAAAATCGATTCATTGTGACATTTCCTAAAGATTACATTTAAGTGTTTGCTTCATTTTCAATTGAATTGAATTGAATTTATATCCAATATCCATGAAGACTGATATATTAATTCTATGATATTGGCCAATAACCTCAGGTTCTGATATATTGATATCTGTTTGTTCTCCATCACATGAACATCAGCTCTGGTGACAGACTGGGTCATTTTGTAGTGATACAAGACTTCAAACATATACCTGCTGAAGCTGGTGAGGATCAAGTTCTCATAAAAAAGCTACTAATACTTCAGCCCAGACAAGACTTACAAAACCTGAGCGTCAAGTGGTGCATTGTTACATTGTGGCTGCATGACGTGTCTCCGTTCATTGTTTCTTAATGACGCTGGCCAGCTCGTATTGTGACTGCAGGCAGAGACACAAGGCAGTAGTGGACAGACATATAAAGAGCACCGGTTCCTGGGCCATCTGTCGGTGAGCACCAGCATGGACGTGTGGACAATGGCTATGCTAATGTCGCAACACTTCCCTAGCTTCCCATTGACTTTTTTTCTTGAATAAGCCTGAATTGGGGGAAAACGGTTCAAATGCTAGTGCTGTGTAGCTGAACCTTTCCTCTTCCGTCCCTTTTTCAATTCTTTGTCCACCCTCGGGAATTTTATCTCAATGTTTCATCATCTTTATATGCCTACTTTTCAGGTTCTAATGCTTTATCTACTCTATCTTTAACCCTGCATTATTTTGAAAAAAGGTGAAGCAGTTCAAAGTCATGCTTTTACTCTCCCCAGGACTTTTTAGACTGCTTATGAAGATCAGAGATGGTGGGAGGGGGTCTGTAAGCCTGTTAGCGTAATCTACTCAGAGACTCAGTACTGTAATCTGCCCTCCTCTTAATTTCAAGTGAAGTTTAGTGCGGTGTAGTGCTGTAATGCCAACACAAGACTCATATTTTCACAACTTGTACCAATACTGTAATTATCAGTATCATTATCTTAGCCTTTAATTGCACTGTGAATATGTAAAAACATAAAACATGTTTCAAGTATTTTAGTGGTGACATTTACACATTTTTTTTTTCGTTTTGCATTTATTTTTTGTTTTGATTTTTTTTTCCCACTTATTTATTGCTCTTTGTTTTTTCAACTTTTTTTCTGCAACAGTTTAAAGAAGGTATTTTCTATTCCAACAATGCCCCTGCACACAAAGCAAGGCCATATGAAATGATTTACTAAATATGGAGTAGAATAAAACTGAAATAAACCCAGAACTATGAGCCAGAACCCGTCACACAACATCAGTGCCTGACATTACTGTTGTGTCTGAATGGTAGCAAATCCCTGCATCCATGTTCCAGCATCTAGTAGAAAGCCTTCCTAGAAGATTGGAAGCTGTTATGGCAGCAAGAGGAGGGATTAATCGTTTTGCTATGACATTAAATTAAATGTTCAGCAATACACGAGAAACAGTGAGGTTGGACACTAATGTTGGATAATGGCCTGCTGTCGTTTCACCCCAGATGTGTTCAGTTGGGTTTTGTCCATGCAGGTTTGTGCAGGCCAGTTTTCCACACCTGTAAAATGTCCTTCATGTTGGATAGTATGTACACACAAATCTGTGTCCCACTATATTAGTTGTCTCTAAAAATATGTACGTACACAGTAAGTGCTGAGTATCAAATTATTCATTTAAATGTCAGTGTATGTTAATATAAAGTGGGTCCAAAGATTGTATAGTGCATAATTAAGGTTGCTCAGAAGTGACTGGAATAGTCAAAACGTGTTAATTTCACGGTTACCACATACATGATGCCTTTAAAAGCAACAGGCAAACAAATGATGAACAATTCACTTCAATAACAGCTTGTTTAGTGACAGTATGTGAGCACACAGCCAGACCCACCTGAACAGCAGATAGGCTAAGATGCTTTATTTACTTTGCTGTGTCACGGGACTCCTGCAGCAGGCGCGAGTAGTAAAAACACGGAATGGAATTTCATTTATATGGACTTTGAATGAGGCAAGTGGATTGGATTTAAGGAAGCAGCAGCGTGGAAGTTAAGGCTGAATGGAGTTTAATTTAGTAGGGTATTCCTCAAGTGGAATGGATTTGACTGACGGCGCTCTGAAAAGTTAGAGATGGTAAAAGTGAGTGGGTTCAATATCATTGGTCTTGAAAAGTGGGTGGGTCTTGTCCCACCCACATACAGTGGTTCCGACGCCAATGCATATAGTGCATATATGGGATGGTTATGTCAGTCAAGTACTTTTAAAGGCATCTGGGGTGCAGTTTGTCTGCTTTGAGTGAATATATCCGTCATAAGTATCATTGCTGTAGATGAGAGCTGTTTAAAGGTGTGCTATTATGCTTTCTCACTTTTTCAACTTTAGTTAGTCTGTAATGTTGGTGTTTGAGCATAAAAAAGATCTGCAAAGTTACAAAGCTCAAAGTACAATTCAAAAGGAGATATTTTAATTATCACAAATCACTTTTCAAAAACTACAACGAACGACTTGTTTGGACTACAACGCATAATTTCTGGGATTTGTGATATCACAAATATCGACGAATGGGACGACTGGTACTGTACTATAATATACACAAAGAATATCGGCCTTTTTTTGCGCCCTAATATTGGTATCGGTATCGGCCCCAAAAAACCCATATCGATTGGGCTCTAAATAGGACCCCTTTAAAGCACTCTGCACAGAAGCTTGCATAGTGCCGAATGAGCAATATTTGTCATATCTTGCTGAGTTATGTCACGGGTGCAAAATCCAGTTACATAACATCTTTACTACGTGGCCTTCATCCTAATAGATTACAACTGAGGTAGGGCCATTCAGAAGCCTTCATCATATAAATGTGTGTTTTTGTGTCTGTGGTCTGCAGAGCAAAATGGATGGCATGCAGCTTTCAAAATAAAATGTTTTTTTTTAATTATATAAATGCTTTACTTTAATAATAGTCAGAAAGTAGATGGATGCAGCTCTGCGTATGTGATGTCTCTGGTTTTAAATTTCTCAACCACAAAGGTATCGCTGCAAGCATTAGATGGGCTGAAATGCAGATCTAGGGTCTCAAACAGTTCAAAAAGGTTGCACAATTGAATATGCTTGGCCTTTACTATGTTTGTGTATGTGTGAGGACAAATGAGACCATGAAACGGTCATGTTGACTTTGTTCATTGACTAAGTTCCAGCTCATCGGTAACCTGTGCCCTCAGATAAGATTTATCAAACACCATGTGACTGTTTGATTTCAGCTAAGTGTGATTCATATGCTTCTTTAGCTCAGATTTGTATGTTAAATATGAAGGCTCATTTGGTAGTTTATTTGTTTAACATTTTAAACCGTGGTATTTTATAGTAATTATACAGTTTAAACTTTTAAATATCAGTTTTGTCATCCTGTACACTCTGCTTTAGAAGTTTAGTACACCAGGCAATTGCCCCCCCCCCCC